>NW_019524889.1:646139-816322 GCF_002814215.2 Seriola lalandi dorsalis | reverse complement strand
CCATTCACCACCCTCTGCCTCTCTCTGAGAGGTGACAATCCCTCTCAGTTATTTATTCCAACAGGATCAGTCAGATATGTGACCTGGCCCGCTTGCATACACATGCAGCAGGACAGACCTCACTTACAGCTCACAGAGACAACAGAGAGAGAGCTGTCAACCCCTCACACACTGAGACGAGACATGACCACCGTCAACGTAACGGCATTCACTCTCAGCAGCCGTGTGCTTGAATATTCACCTCCCAAGACCTACAGAGAACATCTTTGACTCCTCAGTCTCAAGTTTTTATTTATTTTTTAAAAAATTTTTATGACCGAGGGTGTCATTGCTTTTGGAAGCTCCTTTGTGTCACCTTGGTACACTTGGTTGTCTGTGACGCTGAACATGGCTGGTCTGACCATGTTGTTCCGTTTCCACTATATGGGCTTTCTCAGGGACAGGAAAGGTCGTCTGACTGCGGAACCGTGTCAGACAGCAAACAAAGTTGGTAGGTGGACCAAGAAAGTACTGGTGAGGGAATAGTGTATACAAATGAGAACATAAATTTAATTGTTTTTTTTGTTTTTTTTTGTTTTTTTTTTGTTTTTTTAGACATTTTGGATTTGATATGTGTCAAAAATGCCTGCACATAATATATAGCACCCTTTCTATTATGTCTGCACCTATTATATTGAAATAATGTGTTTGCAGCAGCTTGACATGGCAAATCACAGGAGTTTTAGCTGCTGGATCATGACCTCTTTTGGCCTTGCTTTTGCGCTCCATGCCTTGTAAAACCCATTTTTAGAGCTTATCAGAACTTTCCTCCCAGTTTTGGAAAAATAATGGTAATCCCCGTTTGACTTTTCCCTTTGACAGACAACAAAGAAGCTTAATTTCTCTCTCCGAGTAAACAGTGAATGAGCTCTTTGTTTCGTTTCCTCAGCTGAAAAGATTTTGGCTCCCAATCAAGAAACTGTTTTATGAAAGTGGATATGCATGGGTATTTGAATCAAATTTAGCCATGCTCATGAAAAAGGGGAAACACTAAGATAATTTGGTCTCAATGAATTTATGCACGGATGGAGATGTTGTTTGAATGTTTTTGAGGTTTACTGACATCACGATGGCTTAAAGGGTCAAATATAACAGCTTCACACATGATTATAAATAAATGAACTGATTACTAGAGCATGTCGTCTCCATTAAATCTTAAAAATTATTTGATATTCGTTTTGCATCTAGGCCCCCTTTTTTAAACAACTCTAAAAAATTGTGTGCCAGACGACAAATAATTCATGTAAAACTTAGTTTACTTTTAATTTACGTTACTTATTTCAGTGCGTGTCTCATGAGGTGGATAAATACTCACTGTGCTCTTATAAAGATGATAAGGAGGTCATTATTTCCATTAAGGATCCTTAGGTGCTCCAGTGCAAAAGCGCACAGTGACCAACAGAGTCTAAGTGTTAGTCAAAGAGAAGATTACAACCAATCATTATTAAAGCCTATTTCACCCGCAAATCCACCAGCGACAACTGTTTGGATGGCTTAACTTTTTTTTTTTCTCCCTGTGAGTAGCTAGCCGGGCACACAGGGAGGGGAGAAACTGTTTAATGCAAAGCAGCACTTGTTACTAAATCTTGTTTTGGGGAGGGGTTAGTGACATGGGGGGACATGGCAAAGAAAAGCCAGTTGGTGAAGGCAAAAAAGGAGCTGGCTGTGCCGTTGGCTTTCTGCAGCTCAGTGGGTGGCAGGGCGGTGGCCAGTACTGTATATGGCACGTCTGTTGTTCAGTTGCCTTCGCGCCATACAACAGTGGTATGGTTAGGAAGCTAGAGGCAGGGTGAAAACCTCTGTAGACCTGTGTAGGGTGTAGTTTAGGCTAAGATTGATTGGGACAGTTTGGTGCTGGTTTTGGTTTACAATGGCAGTGCTGGATAACCACAGCTGGCAGTACGCCCAGGCTGGAAAAACCCTGATCAGACTCTCAGGTAGAGTATTGTCAATCATAGATGTGTTATTTCATGTTTATCCAGAATTTTGTTCGTGTTGATTCCTGACTGTAGAAGTACTAAGACAGGGTCAGGTCAATTGTACAACTGAAATATCTTCAGTCAAAAAAAATACCCAGTTAATACGTTGGTGGAGGGATATCTCCCTTAAATCTCAAATGATTCTTTACTTCTGATTTAATATTAATATCAATAACTTAATTACACCTCATAATGCTTTGTTGGTGCTGATATTGTTTTTAGATATTTATTTATTTATTTTTAATCAATGTCACTTATGCACTCTTGTCAAATGGGACCTTAAATTATCAATGCAGATGTTATAAATGAAAATGTAATGGTATCTTCATCATCTTGTACTGTATTTTGTTTGAAATGAGACATATGAAAGTCATTAAAAACACTTTATAATGCAAATTAAAAAGATCTGGCCTTAGAGTTTAGGGAAAGAGAGAAGGTGAAGCCACCGCTGTAATAACACTGACCAAATCATCATGGTCACAATATTGCGGTTGTTGAAATCCATGAAGGATGTGTTGAATATTGTTGAAAGAGTTTTTTATTTTTTGCATCCTTTTTAAATGGCTTTTATCATGTGTGTGCTAGAAAATGAGAAGACTGAAGGTTAAAATACTAGGTCCTATTGCTGCAGTTTTGCATAACACAAAGTAATGCCTGCTACTTGTTTGTGAACATTTACAATGCATCTGTGTGTTTCTGTATGTAATGGTGATGGATTATCACCTGATTTAAGGAAAATGATACAACCGTTTCTATTTTCATTTATGATGTTTTTGGCCGGACCGCAACAGCAGAGTCGGGCCTACAATCGCGAATGTTGCTGACTGACTGAGTGAGTGATCATATTTCCAGCAATGCTGAATGCCACATGACTAAGTTGTAGTTTCCCCATTGGCTGTTGCTCTTTAAAAAGGAATTTGCACAAACAGTTTCTATTACACCCTGCAGTGTTGCCAACGTAGTGCAGTTGAAGTGAACCGAAGTGGTCTCTGAGACCGCCTTGTGCACTTCAAGACTGCATTGTGGGTTCGCTTATTAGTTGCTCATTATTGGTTCGCTCATTAGTCCTTGTTGGAACAATAAACTTGACTCTGCAGTTAATAACTTTAATATATTTATAGCCTCTGTCTGAAAAGCGACAGGAGAGTGAATGACTGGATAACTGAATAAGAGACTGCGCCTTACCCTCTACACATGCTCATGTTGTTTCATGGTAATAAAGTAGTATGGAGAACACATACATACTGTTACAAAAAAGTCCTACTTTTAAAATTCCTGGTCCAGTGCAGCCGCAGTATAGCTACTTCCAAGAGGACAAAATAACAGGAACACACACACAATATAGAGCAAACCAACATAAAAGCCTTGCACTTCACAATACCGCTGTGAAACATAAATTCATTTTTGTTTTAGACTGTGTCACTGAGATTAAGTACATTTCTTTGCAATATTAAGCTACATCATGTGACGTTTCTGTCAATCAGTGTTTAGGGGATGATTCTGGGAAGTGAAGGGGACTCAAGAAGCCAAGACATGTATGTAAACTGCTGTCTTTTTTTGATTCACTCGTCCGAAACCCCTCATGCTTAAGCTGTCCTGTTTTAGTTGGGTATATGGGTCATTCTACTCAGCTTGTGCTCTGCTGCATGGACACAAAAGTGTTTTAGTTACTATAGGATATAAATAGAGGAAACAGTTACCTGGGGGACACATAACAGCTTATGTTTACTGAATGTTGAGGGCATACTATGGAAAACAACATCTGCCATGGTAGATTAGTGCCAGGTGATGAAACAGGTCGACCAGGAAAGCCTGCATAGGCCTTAAGCACAGGTGGGACCGAAAAGTGGCCATGCAGAAGGTAAACTATTAGGCAAGTACAGTTGATAACAACAAGCTTGGGTTTGGGCCCTCTGAAATACTCTGATTAGGTAGCCAGTAGATACTACGGTTGTCTTTCTCAATAAAAATGGAAGTGTTCTTTTTCATCCTCTCTTGCTCAGTCACCAAGACTTGGTGCCTGCAGGGGTAATGAATGCAGATGACTGAGGAGATGTCTGCTCTGAGGTGATTAGGAGAAATAGCACTATTTGTCATGAGGAGAGCACTGCAGAATGAGATCACAACAAGGCCAGCTGAGGGAGGAATTTAAAGTACATATCCCATGACTTGGGATTTAACTTGAAGTCAAGGGTCCAAGCTATTACTTTTGACGATGACTGTGCTATCAATCTATCTATTTTGTCATTTGGGGCAGGTGAACTTTTTGTCCTTATACAGTAAAGCACAACACAGTGTCTGCCCTTTTCACTGTCATGGTTTGATCAATGGAAAAATTCACTGTCAGACCTGTAAAAGGCAAATGATCAATTGGCAATGCTTTCATCGTGTCCTAATAGACACAGCTTAGGGAAATGAAAACCTGTCATCCATTGGATGACCCATAAACTTTGTTGCAGGCTTTTAAAACTTCCAGACTCCACACATACACAGACAGTGAAGATGTCTCCCAGGAGGAACTGTTATGACAGTCCTTAAAGCTGGGCAGATACAGAAAGGAGCTGCGGCAAGCTGATAATGACAGGAAGACAAGTGTTTCCAATCAAAAGGCTGCTACTTCTTTCCCCTCTTACTGACAATGACACTGCCAAAAAGGGCTTGTGCCTGTCAAAATGTGCTGGCTGTTGTTGCATCATCAACTCACATTTTCCCATCCTTTCAGATTTAGTCATGTTGCAATGTGTGGACACAAACTCCATAAAAGAAAAAGACAGCATTAAGCACTGGCAAGTGACACAGAGGGTTGCCAATAGTGAGGCTTAGGGGAACTCTAAGTATGTTAGAAGTCAATAGAGTCAACAGAGGGAGGGGAGAATGGAGAGAGAGAGATACAGACAGAGTGGAAGGACGACGTACGAGAAATGAGGAACAAAGGGAAAATTTGCAAATGATTCACAGAGTTGAGGTTGTTATACAGGCTCAGTGAGGTGTGAAAGGAATAGAAAAACAGCTGTAGCACCATAATAAGAACACATACAGTACTTATATTCTGTCAAGGTTGATTACAACCTTAACCACGTTACAGATGAAACAACTACACACCCAAACACACACACAGAGACAGTCACACGTGTTTGCGCCCCTTGCATTGATCCTCGGGCTGTCTTCAGGTTGTGTGTGTTTGAAGGTGTGTACCTCACCTCAGTATCATTCTTACTGCTTTTACCACATGCACATTTCAGCAGTGTATGTGTGTGTTTGTGTTTGTGTGTATGTGTGGGTGCGTTTGTGTAGCAGTGCAGTATTGTGAGAGCACATATATGAGCACAGTAGTTCATTATACAGCACTGAAACTCCGCTGATTGTGCCCTACAGTGCTCTCACACACAGCTCAGTGAAATGGCTTTCACATGCACACCCACTGGCTTGCATAAGACTGCTGACCAGTGTTTATCTTAGCATTGCCCCTTAGCTGCTCACTGTGCTAAATAAGAATGGTGTCGGCACGATTTACAGTGCTTTCTGTTCCCTCTAACTCTGTATCATGAGATGTTGTTCAGCAGAGAGCTCTTAATCTGTAGGATACATTTAGTTGAAGATATGCTTGTTTCACTCTGTCATCCTCCACGGTTTTGTTGTGTTTACGCTCCATCCCATTATAAATATTTCATATGCATCACACTGTGGTCAAGGGTTACATTTAGAAGTATTGAAATATAGTGGTATATAGGTAGTGATGTACTGAACCATTAAAAATAATTATTCTCATTGTCCTTCAACACTCATTGTATAGTTTGCTTCACAGTTTTATTGCAGTAGGACGGTCTGGTTGATCTGTCTCCAGTGCTGAAGTGATCATAGCTACTGCTGAGTTGATTAACTGATGAATTGATAAACAGAAAAATTTGTGAAAAACAAGTTTCAATATTGATTCATCCTTTAAATCAAGCAAAAATGCCAAACATTCTCTTGGTCCAGCTTCTCAAATGTGAAGATCTGCTGCTTTTCTTAGTTTTACATCCTTGTAAATTCTATATTTTTGGAGTAAGATACTCAAACAGTTTGAAGATGTCAGCTTGTGGTATGGTAATGAGGTTTATTCATTATTTTTTATTAAAATAAATTGATAGTTTAATCGATTATGAAAGTAAGTGTTCATCACTGCCTTTATCATGGCCTATAAAAAGCATTTGAAGCTGGTCTAATGACTTCATACGACTGCTGAGGTTAAACAAGGAAGAAATGTATAAAGACAAATCTTCAATGGGGGACGCCATTGGTTCCAGCAGGCATTTTTGCTGGTATTGTTTTTACCTTGTGAGTCTTTGTGTGTGTGTGTGTGTGTGTGTGTGTGTGTGTGTGTGTGTGTGTGTGTGTGTGTGTGTGTGTGTGTCATCCTGGCAAAATGTCATTGCGGAGACACAGACACAGTTCTGAGGACTGTGGCAGGTGTTTACATGTCTGTCTGTCTGTGGACAGACTTTGTAGCCACCATAGCGTCACAAGTGTGCAAGATACAGTCACGAAACTGTCCAGGTGTGTAGCTTAGATCAAAACTAAGGCCTGAGTTCGAAGATGTGTGGTCTGACCCATGAGCACTTTCTACTCATGTAATATTGTAGTAATAACTACTGAGTACTCAACATGAACATGTCCATGGGTGTGATCTTATCTCGAGATGGTCTTTCGCTTTTTCTGAAGGTGCCACACTGCAGTTAAAGGTTCTTAAATCTACATTTAAGCGCAGTGCCAGAGCTGCACCTTCAGATTAGTTTTTGTTTCCTACCCTTCCCCTTTGTTATGACTTATTCATACCCTTTTCTTGCTGTGCTTTGGGGTTATATCCAGGTCGACGGGTTGTGGTAGGAGCAAAGTGTTATTTTTGCTGTAAGCCACACTGTAACAACAATATAAGAAACCCGATGAAAATTGAGCTCACCACAGTCCCCAGGCCCCCTGCCAGCTCCGGCTGAAGGTCACAGAACTAGAGTAGAGTAGAGGCTGCTAGAAGTGTCTTTGGATCTGAGGGAGGGGTAGACATTCTGTGTCTGTGTGTGTGTGTGAAAGAGAGGAAAGTAAATAAATGAAAAGGATATACAGTTGAAAACTGGAAAGAGAGGCAGAGCAAGGGAGAGAAATGGCTCTCAGTTGTTTATCTTATCACCCTGTTGCACCGGGGCAACGCACGCTGCCTGTTATTCTAGTCGAGGTTGTTACACATGGGACGTGACAAACAGCCTGCTTATAACAGCCCATCATTTAGACTAGGTTAAACACTCATATTGCCCACAACAACATGAAGGGCAATGGCAGCCGGATACCAATGCACACTAGGGGGTTAAGCAGAAATAGCACACAACGTGGCAGCTTCATATGGCAGAAGGAGGATGAGAGTAGATAGTGTCAGTAGATAAAAACAAGCTGTAGTTACAGACCTAAAGGCTGTATCTTTGGTGAAATGGCTGAAGAATTACAATTACAGATCAACATTAAACTGGGGAAGTCCACAGTGTAGTAAGTGTAGGTTTTTTTTTTTTTTTTTTTTTATTACTGCAGTATTTTTGTTTGACCTTTTTAAAGAGCTGTAATTGGTTGTGTCAGACTCCCAGAATCAGCTAGATTTCCCTCCACTTCTAAAAAGCTTCCATACTTTTTATATAACCACTGAGTTGAGTCTGAAACACTGAATATCATGACACAAACTTTTAACAAAACACCACAAACACAAATCTGGCTGGTGTCACGCTATGAACGGCAGCTGTGGACACCACAACCTCAGCACCGCCTTGAATACCTTGGTGGTAGACACTCATGGCTAGACTTTTCTTCGAGGATGCTGATGTAACTTTCTTTTTCAGAGAGAAAGTGCGTAGATTTTGTGTTTGGTGTGGGATCTACGTTGGCCTGTGCCCTGCTTTCTGTCTGGTTCTGTTAAGTTCTACTCAAAAATCTGATAAAGTTGCACAACCGTCTCTCAAAGGCAGTACTATTCTTAGAGCCCCTGCAAAGGGTGTCAGTAACACTGCAGCAGACTGAAACACAGGTCACACACACAAACAAAGACACATGCAGAAATGGACACAAGTATCGCACACACACTCTCATACAGTAAGACGAATGCATACACCCTCTATCTCTAGCACAGGACCGACTAAACGAGTCCGCTCCCACACTTCCTCCGTTTCTGCGCTGCTCCCAAAGGCTCCCCACATTCTAAGCCAGTCCAAGTCGGGCCGGACTGAGCCAAACCAGACTGAGCATGTGTGACAAATGCCTCCCAGTTCTCTCTTTTCACACAAACTCATAGTAAGGTTCACAAACTGGGCTCTGACCCAGAGCTGAAGTCTGAAAGAGCCATCTGAAATCCATCACAGTCACGTGTCCTGTAAATCTGTGTCTATAGCAGAAACTAAATTCTAAAAGGGCTTTACTTTTATACAGCTGTGATTACAAATAAATGATGCGAAGGCATTTGGTGCATTTGTACTATGAAATATTGCTGAGTGGTCAAGTGCTTGGTGCACATCACTGGTATAAGATGCATTTCATAGTGACTACTGCTCTGAATCTCTGGATCTCACCACAGTGATCCTCACTGGCAGCTGGAATGTCTGTTATCAGGTTCGTGCTGAAGCGGTTAGGACAACAGCCAGGGGAGTTGTACTGTAGTATTTCTGCAGTATTATGTAGCAGGCCTGCTCTGTTCTGCTGTACTACACATACAGCCTAGCTTGTAATTGCTCTGAGCTTGAGGTTACGAGGTTATGATCCAGAGGATTGGCATCATGCGGCGTGCCAGGCTGCGCAGATGCACCATGTACAGTCTAGCCTGCGGTCTAAAAGACCGGAAACAAAGGGGGTTGGCACTGAGCGCCGAGGCCGCCTGCTCCGACGTGCTGTGGAAAGACGACACAAATGTGCAGTTGTGTTCATTTTGGGGTTATGATGCATGTAAGTGAAATTGGTTGTGTTTATCCCTGCGCATGCTACAATTTTGGTCAAGGGTTTATAAACTTGTTCCATTCTGATCCAAAATTAGCAACTTTCAGTCCCTATTACGATTCATTAAAGCCCTCTAGAAACAAGTCTGCAACCCAGTTTGGATACTAAAAGATGTGGGATGTTTTCAATCTGTGGTGTGAAGAATTGACACAAGGCACGAACACAATCTGTTCTGTAGTAGTGTGTTCGGATCAGCATGTGAGCCTGGAGTTAGGAGGGCAAAGGGAAATGGATTGGCATACTTTCTGTGCCGTGTCCTGTCGTACGGCCTCTGCAATTTAAGGATTTAGGGCACAATCCTTGTGGAGTTACAAAGACAAGAAGAAAGCTTGAGCTGAGTGAATCTGTGTCGCCGCCTCTTGCTCCGTCTCTGTTTGCTTTCTAAATTCGTGCCGAGCAGCAGGAGTCGAGCGGAGTGTACTCGCTGCTCTAGGTGCATGTGAAATGTTTTCACAGTGACTTTGAAATCAAGCTTTGCATAAATATAGACTGGGAAATGATTTCGAAACCAAGCACGAGCACCATTCAGTCGCATGTATAGGCTTAGTCATTCTGGGTCTTGGAGTTGAATGAAAGCTACAATTTTGCGTCTTCACCTCAGTATTCTGTGGTTGTGTGCTGTAGTAAAATGTCACTGCTAAACCAAAAGGGTTGACTGACCTTTAAGCAGAATAAAAAACACACAATTAGACAAGTCGCTGCCATCACTGAGCAGACTACGTTTGCACTAGTATAAACTGGGTTAACTGCAACTCCAATTTGCATGTGATTGGACAAACCCTGACTGTACATCTAAGGTCCATGACTGTGCAGGTGAAGACACATGATGAATGATAGCCCATGGTGGTATTTTGCAGAGTTGTGGGAAAAGAAAACTAGTGTCCATTTGTCTCCAGGTTCTTTTTTGCCTGTTTCCTTCTGACAAGACAAGAGGAGACAAATACATTTAGTTTTTGAATTCTTCCTGCAGCCTTCCACTGTTTTGGACTCTGAATTGTTATTGCATATATATTATATGGAAAAAAAGCTACAATGATGGGGACAAATCATTTGACTGTCTGGGTGCAATGCAAATTACCACTATGACAAGTGTTGAGGTGCACAGCTCAAAGGCAAGAGCATTATCATTTATGATACATGATATGTTGTCAAGCGGGCCCACGCACAAAAATACTCCACATGACGCTATCATTGTCCCTGTGATGGATGTATGCACAGGATGTCTCCATTACTAAATGTGCAGGGAGAGAATAAGTACACATGTGAATATCCATGTACTGTATGTGTCATAAATGACAGTCAGGCATCCACCACTCCTGTATATCTTATATCTAAATGATCCACTACCTGTCATGTGTGCAGGTGATTTTTTTCATCTTGCGCTTTTCACCTTGTACTTCCTGTCATATGTAGATATGCAATGGTAAATGTGTCACAGTGAGCACTGGAAAAAAAAAAAAGACTCCCTAGCTTTTCTTCTCCATTTTCCGCCTTTGAAATCTAGATTTGGAAATAATAATTAGAAAGACAAAAAAAAGCAAAAACTGCAAAAACCTTATTTCTTGGACGAACATTTCGCCTCATTTTCCAGGGCACTGAGTGCAGGCTGCCAGTAAAATGGATTGCTCTCAGTACAAGTGTGTTATGAACAAGCAGTCTGTGATTGAAAAGCTTTATTTCAGGCTCAGCAGACTTGTAAATGAGGGTGTGTAGTGAAGAGAGGAGATTGTCGTGCCTGCCCGTGTGTTCTGGTGCGTTAGTGTGTATAGCGAGAGGCGAGGATGGCATTTCATGAATCACAGTGTGTAGGGTAATATTTTAGCTCTCTGGGATATCGTATGGGTTATTGCTGCATATAAACATGACTCAAATTAGGAGAGGCTCTGAGGTTGTATGTGCTCTTGGAGCATTGTGCCTATTTTACTGTGTTGACATCACCCACAAGCAATGGGCCGTCATACCATGGAAGCAACTTACTCCTTACACCTGCAGCTGTTTATATTTTGTTGCTGTCTTTTTATTTTTTTTATGGCCATAGAAAACTTTATGTGGAATCTTACAGCATTAAAATATGCAACTTGTTTCAAGCTCTGGAGCCAAACTGCAGTTTTTAGCAGGGCTGCAGCAGTATAACGGAGGTCAGTGTTGGCTTTGTGCCAGCCTCAGTATCTTACATAAACCGCCACAGTGAGGAATGTGTCTGGGCACACTTCACAGGAAATACACACACATGTGCTAACAACACACTAAGTGCAAAAGTGGGAGTATTGTTTCTGGTTGCTTGTGCCCTGTACTGTTGATGTTCGCAGCACACACACACACACACACACCTGCCCTTTCTGTGAGTGAGAGACAGACAGAGGAGGGGGTGCGGGGCGGGGTGGGGTGGGGGATTGGGTGAGAAACAGGTGCAGCAGGTTATAAAGAGACAGTCAGCAGCAACAGATCATAAAAACTGCGAGTGTGGATTGCGAGGGCCTGTCTCTCGCCCTTCCACTCTCCTCGCCAGCCGTGGAGAGAGAATGGAACCGTTATTGCTATCCCGGTCCCATCTCGTCTCAGCTGGTTGTGACATTATCTGTGAGTCAGGTTGTGTCCAGTCCGGCCACTTCCCACTGCGAGCTAATGCGCTGTCATCCAAGCCTGACTGCTGCTCCTAACTCCCTCAGACCGTGGACGAAATCGATATTACAGGAGCCATTAAAACCTGTAGGAGTTATTTAGCTGTCTCTTTGTCTTTCTGCAGTCTCCTCTGTCTGTATCATTATCTGTCTTGCCGTACACTGCAGTTCCGTCTGTCCCCATATTCTTCTCTACGCTCTCCTGCTTGAATCATTATCCGCCTGTGCTCCTCTGCTCCTGTCGTTTCTTCCTGCATACTTTGTAAGACTCCGTCCCTTTCCAGCTCAATCTTCCTTTGATCCGTTCATCTTTTCATCTGTCAGTCCATCCATCTATCTGTCTTTCTGTCGGCCTTCAGTTTTGCATTCTGTCACATCTCTTTTTTTCCTTCATATTTTCCGGTTGTAACTGATTTGCAACCTGTAAGACGCTGTGATGGGTTTAATGATACTCATTTTGAAAAATGTCTTCATTTGACTGTTTCCCTCCCTGCTGGTATCGAGCTGTGAGCCGAAGAATATTACAGTTCTGAAAGCAGATATTTCACCTCTGACTAATCAGCTGTTCCTGCTGCAGATTATGGCTTCTGTACAAAATGAACTTAGAGTCATGATTGACTTTTATTTTAGGGCATTCAGTTTGTGTAAGGGTGTGTATTTGCGTGAGAGTGTATGATTCAGTACTCATTAGTCTAGCCTCATTCTGATTAGCTCATTTCCATTCATAGTCACTGTGATTAAATGTTTAAATTCTAACTGTCAAAGCAGCACAGTGTTTGTGTGAAGTTCTTACTTCTTTCCTCTTCAGTGTTTGTCTCCCTTTTCATCTCCTAAGTTCTGTTTACCAAAACACTGCTTAAAAATATTTTTCATATTTTACTGTTTTTATCCTCCTGATTGTTTTCTCATCCCATTTTCTCATTTTTTTTCAATGTTTTCATCAGTAGGAATAACAAATACTGTATCTAAGTAAGCTGACTTAAAGGAGTTCATAACATACTTCAATTCAAATTACTCAATAGGCCTCTTCTCTTCTCTTCTCTTCTCTTCTCTTCTCTTCTCTTCTCTTTTCTTTTCTTCTCTTCTCTGATTGATGATTTTATTCAAACATTTCACTTCTTGAGGTACAACATAGTGCAGTGTGCCTGAGGGTAATGTATGCAGTTGATGCTTATTAAGTGACCTAAGAACCATTTTGATTATATGCAAGTCAGTTCAGTTCAATGAAGTCAGATTTGACTCTGGTGGTTTGACTATTTGATATATAAGACAATGAAAAGCCACCAAATCTACATAACAATTGTCATTAGCATGCATCTTCTATCACATGCTCCCTTGCGTCGCTCATGTGCTTCTGTCTGTGTGTGTGTGTGTGTGTGTGTGTGTGTGTGTGTGTGTGTGTGTGTGTGTGTGTGTGTGTGTGTAAAAATGTGAGAGAGATGACTCACAGCAAGATGACGTTTATCTGATGACATCATCAGCTAACTGCATCTGCAGAGAAGCGCTCTCCCCCACCTCCTCACTTGTATTCAAGTATTCAGTGGTCAGGGCAGTCAATATCACAGCTGATCTTTTTTTTTTTACTAACTGCTGCATTATAGTGTTCCCGCTATACATTATTGTGCTTTCCTGCTTTCCAGTGCTTTTGTTTTTCGCATTTTCATTTGCCACATTTTTATAATTGCTTGTTTCTTTTTTTATTTAGCGATCATAATGTTGTGCATTGTGGCAGTGATGGAGAATCTGTGATATTACTGAAATGAGAATGAACTGTACTTGAATAAAAGCCCTTTATCAGAAACATGGTATGATATTTGACAGTATGTCACATCCCTACATTATTCTGTTCAGTCGACTGTCAAAGTCAGTTGTCTTCATGACTGACTGCTCTGACACACCAAAGAGATAGAAGTCAGTTGGTGTGCGTTTGCCTGTGTGTGTTGAATTGCACCATCTTGCTTCCTGGTATTAACCAGTGTGCCATCTGTTGAGGAGGCGAGGCAAAAGAGTTGTCATTAGAAGAACATACCGTAACAGGACCATGGTGGAAAATCCTAAGTATACCAGGCTTTTATACCACGCCAGGCTAAACATGTAGAGCTGCAAAACTTTTCTGACTAATTGTGCAGACAGTCTAATTGCTTTGGAACTAATGACAATAGCATTGCTTGTCTTGTCATACTTTCATACTTTCATTCATGTTTTTCAGTTGCTCTGCTCTACAGTTTGGTCCATTGATATCAACACACCAAGTGAACTCATTATGAAATATAAAGTTGTGTTTTTTGTGAAATGCAGCTGAACAGGTTCTGTCAACGGTGTATATCCAGGCTTATAGTACAGTGATGTTGCCTTTTATAGGCTCCAGTCTGTCAAAGAAAGTGGATTGAGTTTTTAAAAAAAATATGTTTAATAAGCTTGATTGAGGTCATGTGGATTAAAACATGCAGTATGCCTGGTCAGCTAAAATTGGAGGCATTATCAGCAAACATTCAACTCCACTCAGCACATACTAAGTATATCACATCCTGCGGGCCAAATAGGTGTGAAAGTAAAAAGAAAAAAAGATTAATACTGGTGTAACTGCCGCTGCTCTGCTGACCAGTTCGCTGTTTCTGTGTGTCTGATTTTGGTTGTGAACTTGCTGCCTTTCTGACTTCTCTGTGCTTTTCTCTGTGTCTTTTAGGGTTTCATCGCAATGAGGATATGAAGGCCATTGATGTGCTTCCCATCCTCAAGGAGAAGGTGGCCTTTCTCTCAGGTCAGTTATAGTGGATTTCACTGATAAGATATCAGCACTGTAGCCCACTCATTAAAACTTGCTCCTCAACCAGTCCTTCCAAATTTGACTGTATCTGTTTTTGAACCAGAATTCAAACTCCTTCTTTTATCTATTTGAAGGAGAAATTGTATCTTTATTGTTGTAGAGACCTTGCAAGGCAGTAGGTTTTGTGTCAGTCGTGCATTGCTGTGCTTGTGTGCTGATGCGAGAGAAATTCAACAGAAGAGACAACTGTGTGAATTAAGATGAAGTCATATCAAGATCATTCTGACAGTTCAGTGTCACACAGTGCAACATGCCCAGTTAAGTGTCAGTGAATCAGTACAACACCTATTTTATTTTGCAGCATAAATAACATCTTTAATTGTTTATTTAAGTACCTGAAGTCATGCACAGTCGCACAGTTACAAGTCGTTGTTGCGCTTGTGCTTGAAAGACATGGTACACAGTACACATATTGTATGTCCCCTAAATGTCACAACAGAGCAGCATGGCTATCATTTTGTTGAATACTCCAATTTCCTTCACCGTAATTGCTACTTGTTAGGTTATTTATGTGTCCCCGCTTATTTCTCTGAACTGTTTCTGACTCGTCATGGTTCTGACCCGACCTTTACCTCATTACTGTTAACTGCACAGGCATTGCCATAATTGTAAGTGAGTCTGAGAGAGTGTTTTTCTCTGTTCATTAACAGTCGGTGTAGTTTATTGCTGCAGTTTGACTGAAAGGCTATTACTAGCCTTGTCATCGTGAGACTAATTTGACCCCTGACCCTTCAATTTGACTCAGAATAGCCATGACTAACTGCAGACATATTCACAGATGGTACCCATACAAATTAGCTGCTGTCATCTCAGAACACTGTGGCAGTCACTTTACATCCTGCGGGGTGGTATTCTGTAGGATTTCTTACTTAAACTGTGTAGCATCAGACTGTGTAGCTGAAGGTAAATGACTGTATTTTAAAATTAAAATGAGTCTGTTTATTTATTCTGCTTGGTATAATGGCTGAAGGTTCTGTGTGGAGCACTCATATGTCCTGGGCATCTGTATCTCTGGCTGCTCAAGCCTTTCACAACATGAATGAGGGAAAAAAAAAACCCAGACCTGGCTACAGTGGATAAGCATTGTCTACATGGGAAGTAGCTGTTATGTAATTACGCTTTTTGTCATCTTATTTCTGCCCAAAGGTGGCAGAGACAGACGTGGAGGTCCTGTTCTCACCTTTCCAGCACGGAGCAACCACGACAGAATACGACCCGAAGATCTGCGCAGGCTCATAGCCTACCTGGCTACTATTCCCAGGTATGAAATGTAGACACACACACACACACACACACACACACACACACACACACACACACACAGAGGGTTTCTGTGGGCATGCACACACACACACACACAGACTGTTCTGGATCCTGTTCTGGATCCTGGGTTAATTTGAAACAGACTCCTCATCTTGGCCTCTCATGCAGACACACTCACACACATCTCATCACCTTCTTTGTGTCAGACTTTCCCACCTTGCTTGAATTTAAAATGCTGAGGCATAACCTGAGGCTACAAAGAGCTGGGATGGTTTTATTTTGGATTCTCTGTGAAGATTCAACCCCCCGTTTCCTATTTTTTCTCCCCTTTCATTTCCTCTTCACTCTCTAGAAAATGCTAAAAAGCTAACAGTCTTTTACTATATGTAGGTTACCATTCATCCCTGTTTAGTAACATCTCTCTCTCTCTCTGCTATTGATAATGTCTGGTTAGAGTGGGTCAGTTGTGATCAAACAAAGCTGCATGGAGACACTAGTCACACTAGTTTTTTCTTCTTCGGTCTGTTGTCTTTTCTTCCCTGTTTCACAGTTCGCTGTGTTATTGTTTGGGCCAGCATCTAAAAACTGCTCCAGGAAGTACGCACTGTGTCTAGCCACAGGATATTCTTTCAGTGTTGTACTCTGTAGTTCTGTGCAGAGAAGCACCTTTCCTTCGCATTTAACACTTAGCTCCAGGCTGTTCTGTTTGGAGTCAGTTGTGATTGGCTCGGAGGGAAGTTTGCACTCTTGTGTCCTGCTGCTTCTGATCTCTCCGTTGCTGCACTTTTCTAGTGCTTTGCAGTCTAAAGTCTTTTTCACAGTAGAGTTTGGAGAGCTGTGTTGAGGCGAGACGTGCTCCAGGTCACTGCAAAGAATTGGGTCCAGGTTTCTTCAGGGCTCCTTGTGGGGGGTGCTGGGATATCGGAGGCAAAATCTAACATATTCTGAGTCTGAGTATATTGACTTTTTTTATATCACAACTTTTTTTTTATCTCCCTTCATAGATCATAGATTGATATTCTGTCCAAGAACAACAAAAGAAGAACAAACTACTTTATGAACTACATTCTATTAGGTTACATTAGTTGGAGTTTTTGGAAATTAAACTAAATAGAATGTTTAAAAACACATTAATAACATTAATAAAATGTTAACAATTTATTCTTTATTTAAAGACATACTATATTGAATATATTAAAGATGTTATTTGTAGTGCTTTTTTCTGAAAACATAAGGTGAAAGAGAAGGACCTCGCTGTGAATCCAGACATACCGGTCGTAGCTTGTGCACAAAGACTCTCAGGCTCAACTCTTAAGGAACTGTGTGAAGAGGTTAGACTAGAGAGAGTAAGAGATCTGACAGAGGTGATCAACCATCCAGTTTGAGGCTGAGAAGGAATCAAGTGTCACTAACTCAGAAGGAGGTCAGCCTCTTCTCATCAGCTTGATTGCTCTTTCTCCTGTCCAAATACTTCTCTGTCTTTCCCCCTTTTTCTGTTGCATCTGTCTCTCTCCCTCCCTCCCTCCCTTTCTCTCTCTCGCTTTCTCTCTCTCTCGCCCCCTCTCCTCTCCTCTTCCCCCTCCCCAGTCTGTTTTTCTCTACCCATTTGGCGGCCGATCTGTTTTCAGAGAGTGAGGTCAGAGTGAGTTAGAGCAGGAGGGCCTGCGTCTGTTTCTGTGTCCTAGCGAGACACATTGAGATTAAAGCCTTTAACACTGAGAAACAACCTTTTATGGACTTATACAGCAGCACGACTCCTGGTAAGCAGCAGTGGAAATTTCAACGCTTGAATGTTTTAATTTTTTTTCCTCCCCAGATACTCTGGAGATTTGAACAGGATTTTTGATTTAAATCTTTCATTTTGGCATCTTCACACTTAGAAGAGATAATTTTTTACAATGAGTCTTTTTTCCGTAATGCGGTTTTATTGTCTCTATTTCTGTTGCATGGGCAGCACTGATGATGCAATGCAAGAGATTGACGTTGTTTTTTTTATCTCATGCAGTCACAAATCAGTCACATCTGATTGATTTCGTCCTTTCCCTGTTATCGTTTTTTATTCTAAGCTGCCCTAATGGTTTCATGTTAGCATTATGAAATCATATTAAAGTAATATACCCCCTCCTGCGTTAATTTGCTCTTTATCCTGGAATCTGACCTCTTTATTTGTGTTTCTACAGTGAGGAGGTGGCCAGACATGGGTTCACAGTTATTGTGGACATGCGCGGTTCTAAGTGGGACAGCATCAAGCCTCTGCTGAAGATCCTTCAGGAGTCTTTCCCTTCTTGTATCCACGTCGCTCTCATCATCAAGCCAGACAACTTCTGGCAGAAACAGAGGACCAACTTTGGCAGCTCCAAGTTTGAATTTGAGGTAGGTGACACTTTTTAACATAACTAGCCTGGTTTTTGTTGTTGTGGATGTTGTACATGAACCATCAGTATTAGTATTAGTCTCTTTTGAATTTATAGGCTTAAGATTATTTTATTGTTTTCCACTAAAGATGAAAATACTGGCAGTGCTGATTACAGTATATTTCAATATAGTTTAAGATGAACAATTTGTTGTAGCTGTTAGGGTTGTAGTTAGTTTAGCATAGCCACCCATCTTAATTTATCAGGTCTAATTGGACTGCTGCTCGGTGACAGTGGCACTATTCTGTCCCGTGTGGGCATGTGGTGCTGGTATATTTAGTACTGACCCAGTTACTATGGAAACAGGATATATAGGACATGGCGAAGCATTTCATCCCAACTGTAGTGACTTGGGTTTGGACAAGCCACTTTTTTTTGTTTGTTTCTTTTGTTTGCTGTTTTTATTATGCCACATAAGTGCTGTACTGTATGTGAGTGAGACATGATTATTCCCACAAGGTCGTTGGTTTGAGTCTGTTGAGCATCTATACAGGAGAGAAGTCAGACAGACTCCAGCCCCAAAATCTGACCGTTTATTTGTTATTCTCTTTGTTTATTTCTAGCAAACCTCAGCAGTTTCTGTTTTTATTTCCTAAGGGCTTATATCTGTGTATTTCCACCTTATTAATGATAACACGAACGCCGCTTATATTGTCTGGAACGTCCGTTTTGGTAACGCCACCTATCTAAACAGTTGATATGTGGATCCTCTGACTCTGCACATTCCTCATGTAATCCAGGTTTAATGGTGTGAAATATTTAGACATGTTAAAGTGATGGTTCAGGTTATTTGACGTGAAGCTGTGTGAGGTAGTTATACATAGTCCGTGTATTACCTGCGGTAGATTCAGATCGGTGCCCTAACAGTTTAGAGAAGCAGCCGGAAGAACTGGCACAGAAGCTGAGCGTTGTGCTGCTGTTGATGGGGCCAGCTGCAAAAACATGTTTTAGCTACAATAGATAGCCACCACAATTTTCACTTTATTTTGAATATTTTCACTGCTTTATGTTGTTGTCAAACAGCCCTTTCCTTTGGAACTACATTTTCTTAACCATTGCACTACAGTATTACTATGTACAAGCACAACTACGGTGCGCACTGTATTACGCTGCAGATCAGCTGTTTGAGTCATACAGAGCTAAGTGTTGATTGATTAGTTTTGAATATGATGCTGATGATGACGTAAATTGTGGTGGTCTCTCTCTCTCTCTCTCTCTCTCTCTCTCTCTCTCTCTCTCTCTCTGTCTTCCTTACCCTTCCTTTGTCCATTCCTGAAACCCCCCTTTTTTCGCCTCTTCTGCCTCATTATTGTCTCTTCCTGCTCCATTTGTCCCTCACACACTTACCTACACCAGACGGTGATGGTCTCCTTAGAGGGTTTAACCAAGATTGTGGACCCATCCCAGCTGACAGCTGACTTCGAGGGCAGCTTAGAGTACAACCATGATGACTGGATCGAGGTTTGTTCTCTCTTCCTTTTGGTCTTTAGAAGACACACAGAAAACGCCAGTCTTTGACTGGAGGCCTCTGTTTGTCCAATTGAGAAAAAAGCAGAAGAGGGCTTAACATTGAGTCTTGTCTTTTTCTAATACTTAATTAAACTCAATAGTATTTCCACTTTGGAAAATGCAGGTTACTTTTAACTTTCATTTCAGGTGCGGCTCTCATTTGAAACCTTTGCCAGCGATGCAACGCGGGCTCTGGCACGCCTCGAGGAGCTCCAGGAAACTTTGTCCCAGCGTGATCTCCCGCGGGACCTGGAGGGGGCTCGGAGGCTTATGGAAGAACATGCTGCGCTGAAGAAAAGGGCCACTAAGGCATCAGTAGAGGAGCTCGACACACAGGGACGAAGGCTGCTCCAAAGGCTACAGTCACAAACTGCAGGAGGTGGGAGTAGTGGTGAAAGCGGGTATGGTAACCGGGCTGGAGGAGCTAGCGGAGATTCCAACGACCATCATCATGGGTTTCACGCACATGCAGACGCACACAACCTGGTGGCTAAAGTGACGGGTTTGTTGGATAAGCTGCATGGGACACGCCAGAACCTGCAGCAGCTGTGGCACATGAGAAAGCTGAAGCTGGACCAGTGTTTCCAGCTGCGACTGTTTGAACAGGATGCTGAGAAGGTCAGGGTGCTGTTCTATTCTATCCTATTCTATCCTATTCTATCCTATTCTATTTCAACATGATAATAATTACATCTATAAGATTAAGTTAATTGGTTTACTGCCTCTTCACCTTTTTGCCCTGTGGTGCTTCTGTTAATATGTGCCAGTGCTACATTTTACTTCTTCATACATACAGGTATTTCAGGTCTCACAGGAGCTAATCTGATGCGTGAGCATGCATGCATGTCAGTCTTAGCTGGGTATTTGAAAACATTACATTAATCCAAACATTTAAGTCCTTAGATCAACTTTCATCCCCATGTAGGCCAGAATAACAAAGCTGTGTATGTATATCGTAGTAAAAGCTTAACAGATGAGGTAAAACTATTGTTGACACGTCCACACGTAGTTAAAAACTACTTGCGGATTTATACTTTTAAAAGTTTTTTTGGTAGTGTAAGAGTAAGTGTATGTTTCTGTGTGTACTCAGGCCCTATTTTGTATCTTGCTCAAATATTGTTTGAGCTGTGTGTTAGAGTAAATGAATGTGTGAGTGTGTGCCTGTATGTCGTCAGTGTTTCAGGAGAGAGTGATGTTGCGTGTCTGGGGCTGAGAAATGCAGCTATATGAACTGTGCAGAGCTGGAGGCAAATGCAGAGGCCTGCTATGGAACATGCCAGAGCTGTAATTAAACACACCTTTTCCACGCAGCAAACATGTAGAGAGAGGGAACACAGACAGAACACGCTGCCACATTAATAAAGGGTCAAGCACAGTGGACACTAGTCTGTAGACGTCTGTGCAGTGAGGAGTGATGAACGGCATTCTATCCCCCCTCTCCCATGTGCAGATGTTCGACTGGATCATGCACAACAAGGGCCTTTTCCTCACCAGTTACACAGAGATCGGAGGGAACCACCAGCACGCTGTCGAGCTGCAGACCCAGCACAACCACTTTGCGATGAACTGCATGGTAAGACGCTGCCTTTGTCTCCGTCCTGCGCACACACAAGCGCAGAAGCACACTCGCACACGGGCGATGCGTTCACAAACTATCATCATTACTGTCATTCATAGCAATAGACTAAAGCCTCCCACCGCTGTATAACCACCCCACACACAAACACACACACACACACACACACACACAAACATGCGTCTCTTCCTTTTCACAGCCTTTGTCCCAAACCATCTTCTCCCTTGGGCTGTGACTTACTGCAGACTGATATTTTCTCTCCTGCCACTGTCTCGCTCATATTATTCAGCTGTTTTCCACTCTGCCCCACTCTGCCCCACTCTGTCATGTCTTGTCACAATGCTGTTCCCATAATTGACCCATATTGCCTCCGTGCCCCTCCCGTAGCTGTTTGCTGCCCTCTGCCGCTCTGCTCCACGCCCCTCCCTGCCCTCTCGTACCTTACTATAGTGTGTGGGGCTCTGCTGCTGACTAATAAGATAAACTGAGGGCATTATACTGTATCAACCCTGCAGTCATACTGTGTTCTGCTCTGCCAGCTCTTATCAAAACCTTTAACCTAATGGTTTTGCTGAATACAAAGATACTGATCCTTCCTTCTTCTTTGTCCTCCACCTGCCACCAACTGTTCTCTGCCCTAACTCTCTCATATTGTCATACTATTGCAATGCCTAGTTGACAACACCATCCTGTCATCAGTCATCTGTAGTACCCTTTTACCTTTTTATGATGCCTTTTTGGCAGATATAATTATGCAATTACCATCCATCTGAAATTAACAAGGATATACAAAGATGTAATTGGTTTTGAAACTATCTAAACTTAAAAAAAAAAAGAAAACTAAAAACTAATTAAACATGTTCAGACCATTACCTCTGATTGGAGCAAAAAAAATCAACCCAACACTAACAGGCAAAGATATTAAACCATATATTTTTTTGCTCTCACTGTTGCTATTGTTAGTTTGACAAAAGTGTAGCCAGGGGAGAGCAGGGTCCATGGCCTACATCCTCCCACTCACCGTCTCACTGTTGTTAGGAAGCATTCGCAGTGAGCAGTGTCAACATGAGGGCCCATGGGCAGCTTCAGTGACCGCCCAAAGCCAGTTGTGTCAACAACTGCGGGTTGCGATGAACCAATAACCCCTGAGACAACAGTAGTAGAGAGGACAGATGGAACTGCAGTATAAAGTCACACAAATATTCACAACACACACACACGCACAAAGTTTGATACACTCAGAGTGACCAACACCCCCTCCACCCATTCTTCCACAGGAAGCAGCGTTTCCCCTTCCTCTCGCCTGCTTGGCTGGATGGAAATACACAGTGTCAGGGGTGTGTGCGTGTGTGTGTGTATGTGTGTGTGTGTGTGTGTGTGTGTGTGTGTGTGTGTGTGTGTGTGTGTTCATGCTCATGTAGAGATACTGCCTGTGTCCTCTTGTTTCTGTGTGTGTTTCCAAAACACGTGAAAATTTATGGGAGAGTAAAAACAAGGTGAAACAACACAATTACATGTTTGCCAGCTTCCACTGAATCAACACTGGCATCGCCGGTCTCAAAAAATGTGTCGCTGCATCAACACTGTTTTCTCAGTTTTTCTATCAGGCATTATCAGCTTGAATCAAGGTCTAAATGCTAATGGTGACTGCAGTTATGAAGCGATATGTCATGAATGTCTCAGCAGATATGTTACTGCACTTTACAAATAGAGTTTGAGAATGAAGGAGTTTCTTTTTTGTTTTCTTTTCTTTTTCTTCATTTTGTTAACAGTGAAAGATCCATTTTACACATACTAAGACATTTTGTGGGGACAGCTCATGAACAGCCATATCCTAGGACTTAAAGTAGTAATACTGTAGATTCTTTAAATATTTTGACAATGAGAACACAAACGTGATTCACAATCAATCACCAGGAAATATTTTTTTCCATTCACTTCTTCGAAGGTTGCAGCTTTTGCTTTTAAACCACAGGGAATTCTCTATTCTCATGTCAAGTGTAAAGGGACATTATTTTATACTATACCTTAAATTACAATTGACTTTTACTAATTGTACTGATAAATCCAAATTCTTTAAACAAAATAAAACATATTAAAATGTGGCCAACTACCAATTTCTTCCACTGCTAATCTTTCCTAAATCACAACATCCAGTTATAAATTCTCCAAATCCATTTTATTATTCTGGCACAGCGAGAAAAAAACCACAGCCAATACAGTGTGTAGCTCTCCACTACAAGCTCCACTACAAGCTCAAAAGTAGATTTTCTTGGCTTTGCAAAACCAGAAGAAATTCTTACTCTCTCTTGGACTTCTTTAACCTGCCCTGTATGGAGTCAGACATATATGTACTGTGTACAGCAGATGATTTGTTAAAAAGCAGGAATGAATTGCACAAAATAACCCTAAAAAACATACTCTAAGAAGTAGAAGAGAATTACTTGTGCAGGTCAAGGAGAGTGGGATGCTGCAAGCCTCTTATTCTAAGACCTTGTTATCCAAATGGAACAAATTCCCTTTCATTTGCTGCTGCGAAGGCAAAATAAAGTTGCTGATTAAGATTGTGCCAGTTTATACCCGTAAGTTTTTCATAGATACACTTGTGTGCACACGTAGACATGTACACACAGGCACAATAATCAGCAAATCTCATCCTCACCTCAAGCACTTTATAATTCACTGTGAACAGGTCATTCCCAGCGAAACAATCTGGCAAAACAATCTGCCTGCTGGACACTTAGCAATTTAAATTTGAATATGTACGTTACCCAACTGTGGTAGTGGTTTGATTGTGTTCTGTCATGGCTGCAGTCACTGGTATTTGTTGTTATAATGATTTATACAACATTACAGTCTATATACTATTACATATATAAAGCCTAGAAAAGCAGTCATGAAACATTTAGGATCTTTGTGGGGATAGGAATAGATGACAAAAATGCTAAACACACAAAAAAATAAAAAAAATACAATATATGTGCACAATGCAGGTTATACAAGCTGCACAAGTGATCATTTTAGTGCCCCAAACGGTTGAGCAGAAGAAAAATGGCAGACAGCCCTGAGGGCACAGAGGTGATTTGCCTTCAGTTTGTAGACAAGATATTTTCATAGAGATGCAGAACAGTCCCAGTGAACTCTGGAGAGCTGGCTGTAGTGGAATTGATCTGTGAGATAACAAGTACACCAGTGAACAGTGACAGTTATTCAAAGCTGGGGTTGTCATTGTTCAGGTGGCTTGTCGTTTTTTTTAAGCGGGACAATTGTGGAGAGGGATTTTACCAGGAGACTGATCTGGCAAAACATTGTGTCAAACTTTTAGGTTAAAACTTACAGCCGACACAAAGTCAAATCGGTGTTTCGCTTCATGTTAGGGCACATGTGCAGTTAGGGTTTTCCTTTTCTAGCAGGTGTCCCCTCATTGCTCATTTGCTTGTTTTCTCAGTACTGAAACCTCCGAGCTCAGTTTAGAAACATAACCCTTCCTGCCTCAAAGGACACTGATGCAGGAGGTGGTGGAAACTACAGAGAGCTATTTATTTATACTCTATTTCGCTTTCAAAATAAAGTGACAGAATTTTTGGAGAAAGAAGTAGTTTGAAGGTCAAAAAATATGAATCAAAACAAATGAATTAGCCATTTGTTCCCATAGAGCAGGTTTACTAACAGTCAGCTAACTCCCACTGGTTTCTGAATGTGTAGCGCCGGGTCTGAAGTTATGGACATTAACTTTCTTTGCATTGCTAGAATTTTTGAAGACATACATTTTCCACTGGACACTCAGGGGTCAAAGTAGCTATAGTACACTGGGTAGGAAACAAAGAGGGGCCTCTGTCACATCCTGTGTCTCTATGGCCATTTGCAACACAGGAAGCCTGTTAAGTTTTGCTGTTGTGGACAATTGTTCATCTTCTTCTGTTATTCACAAAGCAAGACTGATAGATTTCTGGGTCAACAGGGTTCTCTGTCTTTCTTGCCTCATGTCCTCATCAGGTTTAAATCAGGAATAGCGCCCACCCCACCCTCTCACCCTCCCACCCCCCTCTCCCTCATCCATCAGGTTTGGATTAAGGCTTTACCACTCTGTGCCTTCAAGTAGTCCAGTCTCATTCCCCTCATAATTGTGCAGATGGCTGGAAGGCCTTCAGGCTTATTGCTTGTGACTCCGTAACTCTTGTTCTCCCTTTTTCCCAGAGTCCCCTCTTCCCCTGTTTGTGTATATTTATGTGCTTATGGATGGGGTGTGTGTTCTCCTGGAGGTCTTTCAGTGCATGTGTTCTTTCTAAAAATCACCAAAGTTTCCTGTAGTATAATACCACATAAGACCTATAGAAGCTTAAAGATATTTCTTCCGGTGATGTTTGATTTGCGTCTTTGTAAAATTTCTAATAGGATTATAGTACTTTTACTGTGCACCGCTGTTCTTTTATGTATCACAACTTACCTACTGCTGTGTATTGGAGAGCAGCTGGACTCCCTTGATTTCTCATGTGAGCCATACTTCTAAGCACACCACTGTCTCTATTATCCTCCAGCCAACATCAGACTTAATCTTGTACTTTTGATGTCCCAGTGTCAAGATTTTCCTGGATTTTGGACAGAGGGGAATGTCTCTGCTTAGTTTACACACAAATGAAGTCCTACAAGCAAAAGTAAAGCTATTCAAGACCATTTCTAAACCCAAATTTCACAAAAATGCACCATTAGAAATAATCTCAAAGCCTTACAGCTTAAACAAAACAAAGCGCCACTCCAGTGTCTGCAGCTTTGATGAGTGCTCACAATTTGTGTTGGTAGAATCATCGCTCTTCCCAGGACCCTGACTCTGTTTGAGGGCTGTAGCTGGTGCTTGGTTCATCTTTCCTTCCCGTTGTGATTGAAACAAGCGAACTAAGAGCCATAATAGGCTCCAGGAGCAGTAATTGAATAGAATAATAACACAGTTGTTAATTAGCGTTTGCTGATCCGTGCCTATCTACACAAAACAGCTTGGAGCCCATATATTAAAAAAGACT
The DNA here is from genome assembly GCF_002814215.2 of Seriola lalandi dorsalis. Lineage (NCBI taxonomy): Eukaryota > Metazoa > Chordata > Actinopteri > Carangiformes > Carangidae > Seriola > Seriola lalandi. The sequence goes on along the minus strand of NW_019524889.1, from coordinate 790,074 downwards.
GAAAGATTAAGAGGCAAATGGGTTTCTTTTCATTATTCACATGGGGGTTATGCCTCCCAAGTGAATGACTTTTTCATGTCCACAAGGGTGTGTGTGTGTGTGTGTGTGTGTGTGTGTGTGTGTGTGTGTGTGTGTGTGTGTGTGTGTGTGTGTGGGAGAAGGGAGGGGTAGCTTATGACAAGGGTGCATGTATTGACTTTTTACTCTGCACATGGATGTAATTGTGGCCAATATGTTTCACAAACATACCTTAATTGCTTTGGAAAAATACAGCCAATCTTGGTTGTTAGAAGACATAGTTGTAGCTTCATGCATCATGGCAACTAAAATAAAACCATAACGCACAAATACCTTACCTGGCATCCTGTTTACATGAGTGAGTAGTGCCTCAGCTCAGCTGTCTTTAGATTTAAACCACTCAACTTTGACTCTAACACCTTTGTTTGCACACATTAGTATCCACTTTGTCTTTCTACATACAAGAACATTTCTCTAATATTTTTTGGGGGATTTTTGTGCCTTTAATGGACAGGACAGTAGAGAGACAGGAAATGGGGAGGCAGAGAGAGGGGGAATGACACGCAGGAAAGGGCCATCCGAAACGGGAGTCGAACCGGGGGCCAGCTGCAGCGAGGACTGTAGCCTCTATATATACAAGAACATTTCAAGGATAAAGAAACAAATTCAGAATTATATTAAGAATTTGACTGAATTAAAACCAATTTCTTATGGTATGTATTTTAATATTTGACGTCTTGTTTCTCTGTCTCTCCTTTAACACAGAATGTGTATGTGAACATCAATCGGATCATGTCAGTAGGGAACCGGCTCCTGGAGTCAGGCCACTATGCCTCACAGCAGATCCAGCAGATCTCAGGCCAGCTGGAGCAGGAGTGGAAGGCCTTCGCTGCGGCACTGGATGAACGCAGCACCCTGCTGGAGATGTCTGCCAGCTTCCACCAGAAAGCAGACCAGGTACAGACACGCAACACTGACAGACACACAGAAATTGAAGCACAGCTCTGATGATGTCACCACACTTCAGTAAATGCGTATTTTTGGTTCAATTATATAGGCTAAAACACAAGTATTTATCCTGCATATATGCAAACATTTACGGCTGAACTAAACACACTGTTGGCAACTCCGCTGCTTCAAAGTACCTGCATATACAGCATTTATAAAGTTCTGCATTCTCACATACATACAGTACGTACTGTGTAAATCAGAAGTGGGATGGAGCTTACTATTAGATCTGTTACAGACAAGATTTTCTGTCATACATACATACAAACCTTATTATATTTTTATACACTTTAAAAGACATGATAGAACAACAGATTTAAAGAGAAAGAGAAATAAGAAGAACATTTTTTTGGCTCCAGTACAATTATATCCAATACAAGCACTGGGGTTGCTTTATCCCTAATAGACTTTCTAAATGATCAATACTGCATTCTATTGTTTTGCTTATGGCTGCAGTAACAGCACATTAGTCAGTTGTTGACATCTATTGCTTGCTCAGTGGCTGCAACAGTCTTTAATGTAGACATCCATGTAAGCAATTGAGATTCCTTTGCTGTCAATATGTAGCTGGACAAAAGCAGTGTTACAGACATGACATTGTATGTTTGCGTTTTATATCTGTGGCAAAATGGACTCTGCTTTTGATTGACTGAGTTGCTATGATAGAAAGCATTTAGAGCAAAGAGCCAATCTCCAGAGACACACACACATTTTCCCCCTCTCCCCTTCCTTATACAGAATAGTCATAATAATGATTATTTTATTCAAGCTTTCTGTAAAACTGTCTTTACTGCTGTCTCTAGAGGCTTGATAAGAAATTCATTTTCTAATGTATATTTTTATATTGTCACCATGATATCAGTTTCAGTATCAACCAAACCTTTTTTCAAAGGTAACTACTGCTTTAATACAAAAGTCCCATCATGCATACACAATGAATACTGCATTGTAAATAACAAGCGGTATGCAGTAGTATTCATTATGCTGTATACGCCTTACACCTTACCTCAATAACAGTTTTGACAGAGACAGCTCAGGGTTAACAGCAGACAGCTAAAGTCTGAGAACAGGTAAATTAGACACTTAGACGCAGCATTCAAATCATTAAAAGTGCATTAGGATAGAAAACAATGGTAGCAAGTATGTGATACAGCATTTGAGTATAATATAATCCTGTATGCATTTATGTATATAACTTAATAAACTGTATATATGTGGGTCTGTGTTTTGCAGTATTTATATTGTGTGTTCTGTCCCCAGTACATGAGTAAAGTGGAGCCGTGGTGTAAGGCCTGTGGTGAAGGAGAGCTGCCCTCTGAACTCCAGGATCTGGAAGACACAATCCACCATCACCAGGGATTATATGAGCACATTACCACCGCATACTCCGAGGCCAGTATACACATCCATGCACACACACACTCACTCACTCACACACATACAAGGGATCGTGCAAAACACACAGGTACATGCAAATACTGACACCAAATTTGCAGAGTACAAAATAAGACTGATAATTATATATTATATAATATTCAAGTCAAACTACATGTCACCCTTTACAGGTAAGCCAGGATGGCAAGTCTCTACTCGACAAGTTGCAGCGACCTTTGACCCCAGGAAGTGCTGATTCACTGATGGCATCAGCCAACTACTCCAAGGCTGTACACCACGTCCTGGACATCATCCACGAAGTACTGCATCACCAGAGGCAGCTGGAAAACATCTGGCAGCATCGCAAAGTTCGCTTGCACCAGCGCCTACAGCTGTGTGTCTTTCAGCAGGACGTGCAGCAAGTAAGCAACGCATACAGACACACAAAAAGCAACTGAAGAAAGTGCTAAGTAACACAAAGCACTACCATTGCTCAGATCTAACCTACCAAACATTTTTACAGGTATTAATCTTCCTTTTGAGCTTTAAATTTAATTTCAGTTTGATGATCTTTAATCTGTAAAACTTGATTTAAGGCTGGTATTGCTGTAAATTGTTTTTGCTAGCAACAAAGATGGCTAATAAAAAGGATAGGAAACTGTTCTATTATACAAACAGTACGCAAGTGTTGCTGCCTCACTATATTTCAATGGTTATGAAGATTCTATAAATCTTTGTTGTTTTGCAGGGGGATATTCTGTAAGCATCCACACTGGTTAGTGATATTAAGGATATAATATAATCAGTTCAGCTCCTTCAAAGCCTTTTTTCACTTCCTCCTGAGTCGTCAGAGTGAGTCTATATCTTTCTGTATGAGTGTCTGGATGGCAGAGCCCTTAGATCAAAACTACTGAGTTGGTGTATAGTGTCATCTCTGCGTTTCTACCCTTTGGGCATGAACTCCTGTCTGCCTCTTTGCCCCCTCCCTCCTCCCTCTCTCTCTCTCTCTCTCTCTCTCTCTCTCTCTCTCACACTCTCTCTCTTTCTACCTTGCTGTGTCTCTGCAGTTCTGTCTTTCCCCTCTTTCATCCGCTCTTTCATCACCCCTTTTTCTCTTGGTAGTGGTTTCCATGGTGATGCAATTTACTGTCACGTTAAGTGTCGAGGGCATTGTGCACATGTTCATGTGTGTTTGTCCCATGGAAATATTCTCTGGGAGACCTTGAAAACATCATGAAAATCCCCTTCATTACCCTGCATAGAAACAGATGGAATATGGCCATCTGTTTAATAGATAATAAGGTAATTATGCACAAAGATTTATAGCTAATCTCATCCACAGAGGAAATGTTTACACTTTAGACTGCTCTGGATTTCCTATCTAGTAAAACTGAATTGTCCACACTTGTGTAATTTATACAGATGGAGTGCAGATGAAGAGAAGGAGCAAAAAAAAAAGGGGGGATGAGCAGAGGGGACGAGTGAGCAAGACAGAGGGATGAGGGAGAGAGATGACATCTATAGACTACTCTAACTCTAATGTGATCTGAATATAGCCTTTCTAGTCAATTGCACCCCCTACTGCTTGAAAATCTGAACTGCATTCTTAATGTGTTGTTACCCTGTGCCGCTGTGCATATTTAAATATGTACATACTGTGTTTGTGTGTGTGTGTGTGTGTGTGTGTGTGTGTGTGTGTGTGTGTGTGTGTGTGTGTGTGTTCCAAGGTGCTGGACTGGATAGAAAACCATGGCGAGGCCTTCCTCAGTAAACACACTGGTGTTGGGAAATCTTTGCACAGAGCCCGGGCTCTGCAGAAGAGACATGAAGACTTTGAAGAGGTTGCACAGGTGAGTTTGAAAAGTAATGCATTAGAAAGTGAAAGCAAAAATCTACATCCGGTCACATTCTTTTTTCCTCTAAACATCAAATCAGTAACAAAACAAAATGCAAGTCTGACTGTTGCGATCCATTGTATATACATAACATCAGATAAAATGTTACATAAAGTCATATTTTAGAGGACAGGGATGAAATGACCTACATCTGACACATATATACAAAACTAACAAGACAGTACATGTCCCAGGTTTGAACCCAGAATCCTCTTACTGTGTGGCGACAGTGCTAACCACTGCACCACCATGTTGTGCGAGATGCACGAGATACTGTACTCTCATTTTTTATTTTTTTAATATACTTAATGTTAACGTTTCAGAACACCTACACAAATGCTGACAAGTTGCTAGAGGCAGCAGAGCAGCTGGCCCAGACCGGAGAGTGTGACCCAGAGGAAATCTACCAGGCTGCCCACCAGCTCGAAGATCGCATCCAGGACTTTGTGCGACGAGTTGAACAGCGTAAAGTCCTGCTGGACATGTCTGTTGCCTTCCACACACACGTCAAAGAGGTGTGTATCTCCCTCTCCTCTCCTCTCCTCTCTTTTGCTACAACTCAATGCTACTAAATCTCTAAGAAGTCAGGAGCCAAGAAAGTAGAGGAATATTGATTTATTGATCACACTCCTACTTGTCATTGTAGGTAGGAACCACAGTAAGAACCTTTCATTCCTTGTTCACCATCAACAACTGAGTCATTGTGGACTGAGTCTGTGAACGGTGTCTAAAAATTACAATGGCAATGTGAGGGACATTTTAGTTCCACATATCTGTACACAAGTCCAAGGACCTGACTGATTAAACTAATGATATTTCTGTAGCACCACTTGTAGATAAAATGCCGTCACATTTTCAGGAATGATCACAGTTAATTTTTTGCATTTGTCATCTTAATTTTGTCGCATTGGCTAACTATGTTGAATTGTTATTGCAGTTTATGTAAAAAAAAATTAAAAAAATAAATAATAATGTTGCGTATAGATCACACACACTTCATGAGCTGTGATCAAAATTTAAAGTGCTTCACACATCTACACCAAGTATTTGCTTTTTACGTCATTGCCTTCAGTTCTTCTATGTGTGTGTTTCTATGTGTGTGTGTATGGGTGTGTTTGTGTGTGTGAACGTGCATCATTCCTCAAAATGCTCCTGCACATGTTTTTTGCTTGAGTCATTATGTTCTCCATGTGCTTTCCTTTCCTTCTATAGTGCACATGTGTTTACACAAATTAAAGGCAATCTCGCTCAAAGTGCCTCCTCCTTCCCTGTGATAATGATGATCATGCCTTTAATTTTCTTTAATATTATTTACCTCATTTCTTAAAAAGTGAATAAAGAAAACTCAAACTACGCAGCACAGAGAAGAAAGCAAACCAACGATATACCTAAACCTGCTGATCACTTCCCCAATCCCTTAGTTCCTCCCGCAGTGTCATTTTAATGTGAAAGTCATTCACTGTACATGTTTGTCAGACTGAACCTCTCCACACTGACAGAGCACTGTGCTCTACATGTGTTAACACTACATCCTGTTTACATAGACTCAGAGACAGTCAGAGCCATGGTGTTATTAATGAAGATAGTCTTTAATGTCCATATGGACTAATCTCCTTCACCCCATCTGTCAGCTCACACTGGTGCAGGTCACCGTGTGTTCTGTGTGTATGTGAGCCTTTGTGTGTGTGTGTGTGTGTGTGTGTGTGTGTGTGTGTGTGTGTGTGTGTGTGTGTGTGTGTGTGTGTATGCCATGTCCTCCTATGTGTGTATGTGTGTGTGCAAGTGAATGTTTCCAGCCTCCCTGCCCATCACCTCTTCTAGTTCAGTAGAAGCCTTTGGATGCCGTCCAGCAGGTTGAAAGGCATCAAACAGTTTACAGTGGAGACGGAGCATGAACTACACTGGAGGAGAGGGGATTGATCTGCACTGATTTTTATGAAGCAGACAGATGAAGTTACTTCAGATAAAAGGCACTTAATCTTTAGTCTAGCCTGCTAAATTAAACTGCTACTAGTCTTTAATAAAAAAAGCATTTTGCATTTCAATAACTACTCATTCAGTCAGGTGATTCCACTCACGCCAGGTAATATGTAACTTCCTGTGTGTTACTAAGTGGATGATGGTAACAATACACCACAGCAGACCTGTTTGCGAGCAGGCAGTGTGGGTGTTAGACAGACCGTACGTGCCAGGGTCTCCCTCCTGCAGCCTGGATGGTGTGCCAGGGCTTTAGTACACTGAGCCAATTCACCCAGATGGCTAATCTGTTACAAAGATGACCATTCACAAAACACCAGCTTTGAGCAGAACTGGTTGGATTTGATTTCTGTTTGTGTTTAGCTGACACCCCCCCCCCCAAACTTTAACTGGCTCGCCTGTTCTGTCATTCACTGTTAGCTGTGGACGTGGTTGGAGGAGCTGCAGAAGGAGCTGCTGGATGATGTGTATGCAGAGTCAGTGGAAGCGGTGCAGGACCTGATCAAGCGTTTTGGCCAGCAGCAGCAGACCACCCTGCAGGCTACCGTCAATGTCATCAAGGAGGGAGAGGACCTTATACAGCAGCTCAGGTTAGCACTGTTATCACATGTTATACTTAAGTCAGAATATTGTAATATGAAATACACATTAGGGTAAGCCACACTACAAACACATAGAGGAGTTAAGAGTTCTTTAAAGCCCCTGGCCTTAGTGATTTGACATTGTTTCTGCAGTCATCGGACCATCATGTGATAGTGAAACAGGAAAAGAAATACTAAAAGTAAGGCAAAAGATAGAAGGGAGTTTCTTTTATAGGAAAAGTAAGCTGAGCGGAGGAGCAGGGATTTTATTCAAAAGAAAAAAAAGATTGTTTTTCTTTAACTTCCACGGGGATGTCTTCACAAGAACTGGGAGCCACATCTTTGACCACATATAAACTGTGCCTACCCTGTATTTGACTCTCTCCACAGAGACTCGGCCATCTCGAGCAACAAGACTCCCCACAACAGCTCCATGGCCCACATCGAGAGCGTGCTGCAGCAGCTGGACGAGGCCCAGGGCCAGATGGAGGAGCTGTTCCAGGAAAGGAAGATCAAACTGGAGCTCTTCCTCCAGCTCCGCATCTTTGAGAGGGACGCCATCGACGTGAGTAGGCTGGGAGATGGGGGCTTGCTGTGTGATGAGTATTTATTTTTGTTATATCCTGCAATGATCAGGTGAAAAGTGAGGGTGGGAAAGATAGAAAAAGAGTGTAAAAAAAAAAAAAAAGACAGCTGAGGGGAAAATAGTTGGGAATAGAGCTTCACGAATGGGCACCAGGTGGACCAGAATTTTTTCTGTCTGTTTTTTTCGTTTCTTGAATGCAAAAGGATCAATTACATGTGGCAAGAGACATACTAAACCAAAATGACTGTGACTCTGGGCCGATGGACTGTTGCATTGTAAAAGAGAGACAGAGTCCTGTCGCGAGGATTCCTGCTGATTCAAAGCTTGGTTGAATTCACAGCGATACTTTCGCATGTGCTACATCCAGCATTTAGTTCCACTTGATGCATCTCATCCACTGACTCATTCCAATTTTGCCCCCCCCCCCACCTCTCCAGCCAGCAATTGGCTGCATTGGATCTACTAATTCCTTAACGTCCCACTGTGAGAGTGAATGCTTCTCTCTGCTGGTGCTCAGATATGATGACTGCTCCTTTAGAATATATATATATATTTTTTTTACGTTTCTTGTGATGTTTATCACGGCCATCAATCATATTTGTTGAGCCATACTAGTTTGACTGATGAATAACATTCTGTCACTTTAGAGGCAAAAGCCAAGAGCAGAGATGCAGGCTAATATTCATGATGATATAATGTAAGTATAAAAGAAAGCTTGTGTAAAGTAATTGCAGCAGACACGGTGAGCCTGAGGAGCTTGAATGAAAGTGTGTGTAGGGTAGTGGTTTTAAATAATAATCACATTACTCCCTCTGCTCTGCAGGAAGTCGAGTACGTGTCAGTTACGTTAATAATATGGATTTGATGTCAGAAAGTTACATCTTGTAACGTCTGCCAAACCTGATTTTTCAGATGCGCATCATTTTTAGGTTAAACGCCTTTTGCTTGCTGATAACGTAGCAGTTATTACGTTTCTATTATTACCCAGAACATTTGCTCTGCCTTTCCTGCTATCGTCAACTGGATTTGTTTACACCAGCAACCTTCACGATGCAAACTCTGCATGGGAGTAGATGACATGGAAAGACTTTTTATGATATCTGATAGATGTAAAATGTGAGATATAACCACTTCGCACACCACAGAATGAGAAAAACATCCTATTATATATGATGTTACATTACAAGTCTTCCCATGCGTGAACTCTCCTTCACTGTGTGCTAATAGAAGCTCTGTTGCTGCTGTACAGGTGGGCTGTGCCTGTGTTGTTAAGTCTGAAAGAACAGTTAAGTCTTACATTACATCACAGTTCTGTGTGTCATGTCGGGGAACAGTGGTGAATCTGCTAATCACTCATGTAGAACAGTGAAGTACAGCCACACACACACACACACACACAAATAAACACAAGATGAATATGACACATTGCTCCAGCATGAAGATGGGTGGAGGAGGTATTTAGTTCATGCACTATGACACACCCTCCTGGATGACTGGGGGTGTGTGTGTGTGTTTGAGGTGAGGGCAGGAGTTTAGGTGAGACATACACTCGCCTCACAGCGCTTTCTTCTCTGGCGATAAGCTCTGTATCACTGCACTCCACTGAGAGAGAGAGAAAAAAAAAAAACATAGTCAAAGAGGAGACTTATCTCCTCCATTAGTTAGTTTTCACCGTGTTGGTAGCTGAGGGAAATGGTCTTCTTGCACACAGAGGGCATTTTACTCAACTGCAAGAGGAGAGGAGAGCAGAGTGTAGATGAGTGCCTGGTAAGTTTCTACTTTGTTGCTAGATTTGAAAAAGTATCAAATTGGTTAGAGAGAGGTTATTATTTTATTTTGGTTTGATGAGATTACTGTGTGTGGGAGCCGAGGAAGCCACGACTCTATAAAGAGGAGAATTTATTGCCGGGGAATTTGTGTGAATCCAAATTCCTGGTGTACAATGTCATATGGCAAGCACGTTTTTCTATGTGGAGAGAGAATAAGCTCTTTTTTGTAGAAGAGGTTTATCTTACTTTTTTATAAACATATTCAATGGAGAGGTGTAGTGCTCTAAGAACCTTTCAGTTCTGAAATAGACTTTTATATCATTTTTTCTTAATTGTTTTGAATAATAGATACTACTGCTTTAATGGATTTATAATAAATGTTTCTTGACTTTAAAAAAGTTGCTTTACTATGGGTTTCATTGTTTAGTGGAGGATATCTCCTTGGTCTGAGGCTTGTATGGATCCAGGTTTGAGAAGCCACTCTGCCGCTTTCTGTTTGTTTCTGAGAAAACTCAGCAGGTCCTTCACTGCCTGTGACTTACCAGCTGTGCTAGCTGAATATGTGGGAAGAAGCTGTTTTTGAGCATAAGGTGTCAACGGCATGCTGAGTGAAGGAAGGTACAGCCTGAGCAGCAAAACACTCTATCACAGAGGAGTTTGAGGAATATACAGATGATCCTAAGTTATTGGAATTGCATCTTGTTGATGTTTAGAGCCGATATTAACATTCATAAGGTGACAGAGGAGAGAGAAAGCAAGAGGTTGTAAACTGACGTCTGCTTTACAGAAACATTTTGCAGCAAAATATGAGGACGTCCATGCAGGTGGTCTGTGTTGTCCACTAAACAATAACCAAATTTTGCCCCTCATATTGACAGAAGTTAGTGTTGGACTGATGACATTGGCTGGCGAAGGTGCCTTCACTTACCACTGCATAGTTAGCAGCTATGCTATCCATTTTTGGCAAATCACATTATTGCATGACTAAAAAGTATTAAGTTCTTAAAAGCCAAACAACGTCTCATTCCTTCTGGCTTTTGTGAGAAACTTGTGCTGAATGAATCTGAGCGGAAGGAAGAAATTATAAGAGACAAACAGCATAATCATATACTCAGCCTGCAGTAAATTGTCCCAGCTAAAATGCACAACGAGCCTTTGCCAAGTCTTATCACTCCGTACCGTTGCTGCGTTATGAATAAAACCTCTATCTCTAGCACTCTTGATTTACAACATACTTCGACGGGATCAGTTCTAGCCTGGGGAAGTACTTGAGCGATATAGGAAATTACAAATGGCATGGCCTGGGAGGATCGCATTTGCACACAGATATTCGGTTACACTTTAGGAGTCATCTTACTGAACCATAGCTTTCCCATCTTATGATTGCAGACATACAACCATGTGCACCCACATCATGTGAATTTTGGACAAACACAAGTGTCAAACCTTAGGAGAAACCTCAGACTTTCACCCACGAAGCTGAGAGCATGCATATTCATGGACCGTGTTACGGCTGCAGTGCTGAGAATGTCATTCTTGAAAGTGCTAATCCGACATGAACATTTAATTTTACAGTATACCAGGCCCCAAATAAAAGCCAGCGGTGCAGTTTGTTTATACAAATACAGTCCCAAATAAAGTCTTGAAAAAAGGGAAAATAATGACTTTTCTCACATTATAAGGTCTGGATCTCTCCTATATCATTATGTCATCAGTTTCATTTATTCCAAATGCAGTACAGTCATGCCATGCATTTTGCTGCTCTTGACAGTTTTACTTTTTCATAAGAAATGCTGTTCTCACTCACAAATGAACTTGGATCAAATCTACTTAATGAAACTTGATTCTTTCTCGATGATGCTTTTAATTAAACTGAACACATCCTGCAGATGTCACATAGTAAATGCCTTCCAGGAAAAGGAGTGCTCCACAGCAGTGACGGCAAGCTATTATCACAAACAGAGCAAATCAGGAAGCACATTATTAAATTGACTAGATGATAATAAGATACACTCACACAAAATGGGAATTATAATTAAAACTTGTTTATAGTATCAGACTTTCTCAAATTATAATAAAAACTCCACATGCCCCTGGGCAAGAAGTGGGTAAACTCTGACCTGCTGAGTGTGTTTAAAAAAAAACAACAGACAGACAGAGGTGGATGGTGCCAGGATCAAGGTGCCCATGGTATCATGATTCAGTGTGCGTGGGCAGTCAGAGACAAGCACTGACATCTCAGTACATCTGCTTCACCAGCCATGCATCACCAGTGTAATATGCTATCCTTTATTTTGGCAGTCAGTTCAGGGTGTTGGATTACAGCAATTAAACTGTCTGACTTCAAAACGTCTCTTAATCATACAACTGTAAGCATAATTAAATGGCTGGGTTATTTCTTTTTCTTTTTCTTTTTTTTTTTTGCTGTGCTGTTTATTCCTTTGAATGTTTGTGCTGGTGAGATTCATTTTGTAAGTCATCTTATTTGCCTCAGCAGTGTGAAAACCATGACGTTCTTGGTTGAAATTCAGTCAGGGAGCTTTGTCTCTCCTTCCATTTTTCCTTTTCACCATCAAATAAAAAAAAATGCAAACAAAATATTATATATAACTATACATTTTTTGTAATCCTTTTATGAACAAATAAAAAGGTAACCCTATTTTTGCCCATTTTATGTGTAAGTTAAGCCCTCTTTCTGTTCTCTTACTCTCTCTGGCCCTTCTCCACCTCTCAGATCATCTCGGACCTGGAGTCATGGAACGAGGAACTGTCTCAGCAGATGAGTGACTTTGACACAGAGGACCTGACGCTGGCCGAACAGAGGCTACAACATCATGCAGACAAGGCGCTCACAATGAACAACCTCACCTTTGACGTCATCCACCAGGGACAAGAGTTACTGCAGTATGTCACAGAGGTCCAGGCGTCCGGTGAGTGAGAGAGTAAATTACACTTCCTGAAGTATTTATTAGAGAACAGACTAAATGCAACACAAAAATACATACAGTACTCTCATCTAAGATGAATCTGTTGGGAATACACATTCATTTGAATTTGATTTGCAAATAGCAGAGGCACAAGTGCTAACTGGAGTAAGTAACTGAGGAGGGAGAACTTTGCAAAGACTGAGGGTAAAGCTAGCTAAATGACAGCCAAAGGTAACGTAATGAAATGTCTACCGTGTGCAGGTGTGGAGTTGTTATGCGACAGAGATGTGGACATGGCCACACGGGTCCAGGATCTGCTGGAGTTTCTCCACGAGAAGCAGCAGGAGTTGGACCTGGCAGCAGAGCAGCACAGGAGACACCTGGAGCAGTGTGTCCAATTAAGGCATCTACAGGCTGAAGTCAAACAGGTATGTACTTGAAGAAGAAAAAGGACAAAAGAGTGAAACAGGAAGAGAGCAGCAACAAAAAACAAAACAAGAAAAAAAAAAAAAACAAGCGGCAAAGGAGCAAGCCTTTTTACTTTGTTTTTTAACCAGGAAGCATTCTGGAGACTTTGAGCATATTTAAATGTTATAAGTTGTATATAGAGTTAAGATGTTGTGTTCACACAAACACACACACGCACACACACACACACACACACACACACACACACACAAACACACACATCTGTACTGCTTTTTTTCTTCCTAAGACAGAGGTCAAATTGAAATGTGGAAAGCCTCTGTGACAGCTTATTGCTACAGAATGTGTTGAAGTGCTACAGTACGTTCTGTCTGTACATGACCATGGGTAGATGACTCACCCTGTGTCAACAATCTCTCTCTCTCTCTCTCACTCACGGTATTTCATCTGTCCGCATCTGTCTCTGACTTTGGGGAATAGACGGAGCGGTACGGTTGGATGTTGAGCCAAGATTCAAACAGAGAGGGAGACAATTGGAAATTCAGCATTAAAGAAGACAAATGGACCAGAGAGAATCTGACTTGATAGGGGAAGAACAGAGACAGAATTTTTTAGCTTAATGCTGTGTCAGTGAAGAACATGTCAACTCGCGACTCCCTCCCAATATTCATTCAGCAGTTGAATACAATCACAGCAAAGAAAATTGCGTGGATTTTTTTTTTTTTGCGATGTGGCCGACTGATATTACAAAGCAAAACAAAAACAAACATGGAGCCAATTTCATAACAAGGCCTGTTATCATAGTGATGCAGCCGAATAACAACAGGCTTTATGCCTCAGCTTGTGCTAGAATTAATGAAAAATGGACAAAAGTGGTGGCAGACATGTAACTGAGACTAAAATAACCAAAATTACACCCAAAGTGTACTGCAGCAAAACATTTCAGAAGATATACTGGTATCACGTTGATTAAACAGATCTGACAGTGATGATAGTGTCATGCCAATATGATGCTATGGTGTTATTTTTACTCATCTGCCTACAGAGAGGCAGCACTATATATGCAGCTATGGCCTGTTACAGAAAGCTGTGCCTGTCTGTGCAGCTAATAGTGATTTGTAAATGAGAAATGTCTTAAGAGATGGCTTCTCTTTCTCAATCTAGTAAATATAGTTGAATGATCTGCAGCTCACTTTATAATCTACAGTATAGTTTTCTACAATGTGCCATCCATTCCTTCCTGGGGAAAGCTTTGCTATTACACCCCCTGCACTGAATCCTGGGAAAATAACTGCAACCCTTATTACACTAAAGTTGGACACAGCCATACTCTGGTAATTGTAGCCTGTATATTTCTGCTGCTGATTTATTTATACATATCCAAGCCTTTCAGTCTTGGGCAGAGATCACCACTTCACTACAGTTACTATTGTTAGTGTGTTTTCTCTTTTTTTTCTTTTTTTTTTGGCTTCAAATGTCCCAAACCCAGAGGTAGTTACATGTTAGGACTGTGCTCTGTATGTTATTAAGAAATGGCACAGTTTAAGAATAGGGATTAAGGATAGAGCAGGGGTCATAACAAAGATAAAAGCAATGTAAGGCCTGATGAAATATTAAAATATATTATATAAATCTAATGGGAGGCCATACCATACCAATGAATCATATATGTGCTCATTATTGCGGATATTGCTGCTGTTTGTTCAGCCATTAGAGTTGCATCATACAGCTCCTGTGATATTCAGCAGCCAACGCTCATACGAACTCTGCCTCAGGACACGGCAAATGCAACGGAAACATCAGCCCTGTTGAAGCTGCTGAAAAACAAGAGTCAGAGTTGCGTTGCATCATCACTTTTATAGCCAAGCTTCAGTTGCACTGCTGCCCGTCACCCACACAGCAGGTGTGCGTGCTGATTCAGAGAGAGAGAGAGGGTTGTCTTTGAGAGACTACCCTTTGGCTAGAACTAGGCCAAAAAAACAATGAGCAAATGGGATTTTGAGTTCATCTAGGAGCGTGTGCTTGAGAGGCATGGGGTGTGTTAGCTGAAGCGATTATGTGCAGAGGGGAGAGAAGATAAAGTGGGGAGGTAAGGAAATGCGTGCAAGGTGAGATTTTGAAGAGAGTCAAGGGATTGAAATGGGAACAGAGTGAGGAGGTGTAAAGGGTGAAGACGCAATGAAGAAAATATATGAGAAGAGACAGATGAAGGGCAAGAGCCGGGCCACATCGAGAGAGAATGTTTAAGAGCTGATGGAGGTAGAGACTGACTGACTGAGAGGAAGAAAGAAAATAGGATGCAAAATCACAGAGAGTGCTGGAGAGGAACAAATTGGGGGACGGCTTGCACCTTTTTTGCAAGTGACTGCTTTATTTTTATTTTTGAGTTTGATTTAATCAAGATTTTTTCATAGCCTAACTTAATGGACTGCACTTATATAGTGCTTTTGTAGTCTTATCTACCAGTCAAAGCACTTTACACACATTCATCCATTCACACACACATTCATATAACTCTTTTCAGTTCAGTATCTTGTCAAAGGACACTTAAACATGTGCACTGGAGGAGCCGGGTATTGAACCACTGACCATCTGACCTTCTGCAATTAAATTCCAGTCTGTTAAAAAAAAAAAAAAAAAAAAAAAAAAAAAGCAGGAGTAAAAAGAAAACTCTCTGTGTGCCTGTGTGTGGTCTGTGTGTGTGTGTGTGTGTGTGTGTGTGTGTTGTAGGTGCTGGGTTGGATCCGTAATGGAGAGTCCATGCTGAACGCTGGTCTGATCACAGCCAGTTCGTTACAAGAAGCTGAACAGCTACAGAAGGAACATGAACAATTCCAACATGCAATAGAGGTAAATGAAAAAAAGAAAATGTATACAAATATGCTGTTTATATACATGTACTTTGTAAGTGCTGCAGACATTAAAATATAGTTGTATTCAAGTCCAGAAGCAAATCCTGATCCCACTTTTTCCTCCTTCATTCTTGTCATCACATTTGTCTTGATTCATTTCCTCTTCAGCATCTGTACTGCTTCATATCCCTTCAGCCCTCAACCTTTAGCCTCTCTAAAACTGTACTCCCCCCTCACAAGTCACACATGAAATGGAATTTTGAATAACTAATATCTCTCCTTCTTCTCTCTCCTTACCTTTCTTCTTTATTTCCTTTCTCTCTTTACCACTGATTATGCAGGGTGCATTTCCTTTGAACTCTGTCAAGCCTGGCTCATTTTAATGCAGGCCTGTACCTGACCTACTTCTACAGGGCTCACATATACACAAAGATGCACACTCAGAGGAAAGCTGTGTTTATGATTATTGCTTATGTGAGATTTTTTTTTTTTTTTAAGTTATATTTTTGAGCATTTTTTCCATCATTTCGACAGTATAGTGGGAGATCGACATGAAATGCAGGGGTCAGACTCGAACCCATGGCCGCTACGGTTAGGACTAAGCCCACGTGAACTCTTGTTTCTATCGTGTCTTTTCTTCTACTGAAGTTAGGATGTTACCATCTACCCTCGGTCCATTTAGTCACTGTCCGATAGTGACTGTAGCCTCTGCCCTGAAGACGTAGCGCTGCTCAAAAGGCGTATTATAACCTCTTGTCTTGTAAACGCTGGCCGAAGCTCTTGGCAGGAAATACTTCATTCATCCTTTATTTCCTTCTGTTTTCCTTCCTGTCAATCCAGCAAGGAGCAAAAGCCTAATTCTCAGGCTAACTGCTCTAAAACAAAAATCACTTATCCTTTTTTCCATCCCCACCAAATCTCATTTCCTCTCCAGTGTGCTCACTCCAGGACAATCTTTATGACATGGCTCTAATCAGACACTATCTTTATTCATTTAACCTTTGCTCTGTTGCTCCCTAATCCTCCACCCTCTACTAAACTGCCCTGCAGGGGCAACCAGAAGCTGGGATCATATTTTCAAAGCAATCATTTTGATTCAGAGGTTCATATAACTCTTTGTTATTGTTTATCTCTACCTTAATGCCCATGTAGAAAACCCATCAGAGTGCACTGCAGGTACAGCAGAAGGCTGAGGCCTTACTCCAGGCCAACCACTACGATATGGATATGATCAGAGATTGTGCAGAAAAGGTAATGCTCATAGAAATTTACACATCACTAAAGGTCGACAAGAATATCTTATGTAGGCAGTACAGTAGCTGTTTTTAAGCTGTAAAGCTATTAATGACAAACTTTGTTTAACATTTGAAGGTGGCAGACCATTGGCAGCAGCTGATGCTGAAGATGGAGGACAGACTCAAGCTGGTTAATGCTTCTGTGGCCTTCTACAAGACCTCTGAACAGGTACTTTTGTGCGTGTGCGTGTGCGTGTGTGTGCGTGTGCGTGTGTGTGTGGGAGTGAGTGCCACCAACTGAAATATGTGTTAAAGGAGCTATACTGTATGTAAGTTTTACTATTGCTACATAGCTAACATTAGCATTAACTTCATTCATTTTCTACTCAATAGCTGTCTCCAGCGGTGAAAGCAACACCAATGTTAACTCTTGTCTCCATCGCGTCTATTTTTCTACTTAAGTTAGCACGCTGACCAGCTAGCCCCGGCCTGGCTCATAACTTGAGATAGCGACTCACTGTTGCCTCCATTCCGCCTGAAGACCTAGCACTGCTCAGAGGGCGTATTATAACATCTTGTATTATAAATACAACAATGACCGAAGCTTTCGTCAAGCGACAATCACCACCACCTTCTCCCAGCAAGAGACCACGTTCAATGACAGAAAATTTACAAATAGCCCCTTTAAAGTTTGGTAGATAATCTTGAACAGGAGTGAATTAATGCTACATTCCCCCTTGTGAACATAAGTGGACCTGGAACGCGGTCTCACAGCATGTTTAAAAAATGACTCTCAAGGATTTGCAGTTGCATGAAGGTTAGTGTTTCATCTCACTTCTCTTTTTTATGTACTGAATTATCAATGTCTCAGGTGTGCAGTGTGTTGGAAAGCCTGGAGCAGGAGTACAAGAGAGAAGAAGACTGGTGCGGTGGTGCTGATAAACTGGGCCCAAACAGTGAGTCAGACCATGTCACGCCCATGATCAGCAAACATCTGGAGCAGAAAGAGGCCTTCCTCAAGGTGAGCGAGATGATGGTTTAATTTACAATATTGCATCAGAAGTGTGATATTAACACTGACCCTGCAAATGACATCTGTTCTCCTTCTGCGCACTTACAGGCCTGTACATTGGCCAGGCGTAATGCTGATGTCTTCTTGAAGTACCTGCACAGAAACAGCGTCAACATGCCGGGCATGTTGTCACACGTCAAAGCTCCAGAGACTCAGGTTAAGAGTAAGTGGATGTTGTAATGATCACCATCATCATTTCTGCATCTCATGATGACAGATGTTGATTAGTTTATTTAACTTATTTAACACTAAGGTGTGTGTTCAGTATGTTCCTGTACAAATGCTGCCGTGCAGTGATAAACATCTTGAATACATTTATTTTGTGTGCTTGCGTTGTTTCATCAGATATCCTGAATGAGTTGCTGCAGAGAGAGAACAGAGTGCTTCACTTCTGGACCATGAGGAAGCGGAGGCTGGACCAGTGCCAGCAATATGTAGTGTTTGAACGCAGCGCCAAACAGGTGTGTGGTTATGTGTGTGTGGATCTGTATGTTTTTTGTTGTGCACTGGCAATAAGCACAATTCGGAGATACGGCTGTTCGGATCAGCATATTGTATCGTTTGATTCACTAGAGACTACAGAGTCAGTGGGAATAGATCTCTCCCTGTTAGATGAATGGATCCTGTTTGCACTGGAACTAAATCAGCAACTTGTCTCAGCATACAGCTGCAACTTCCATCTTTTTTTGTCTCTTTTTAAATATAAAACATGCAGTCTGTGTTTTCTTAGTAATGATACATTTCAAAAATACTGGAAGTGATGTAAGCTGGCAGCCATGTGCAACAATGACAGTCTTAAGGACAGCTATCATTATGTGGCACAGTAAACTTAAACACTACGTTTATTACAGAGCATCGTCAAAACATATGTCTCCAACCACTCATTTTCCCCTCAGGCAGTGCTGAACATTTCAACCTCTGGGATTTTGATTGTAAAGCTTTTCTGTGTTTTAGAAGAGCTAAAGATCTGAGCTACAGTGAGGATCGGTAAGGGTAAAAGGTCAAGTCACAAGAACACTCAATATTTTTCAATCAAACAAGTCTTAGATCAGCCATTGTTCAAAGACACGAAGACCTGTGGGATGGATGGAGTTAGCAAGGATCTCCTCACACTCCACAGACTCAGCTGACATCTGGAGTGTTTTTTTTTTTTTTTTTTTACATGACTTTGAAGCAAGTTAGAATCTGTGGTCTTAACTCTTAACTCTATCTTTGTGTGCCAGATCTAAGGCTGTTTAAATACAAGACACTTGGCTCCCTCTTGTGGTATTTGGATAGCACAGTGCAGGCAAACAGCAATGCGCTTAACCATTAACATCAGATGACATCATAGATATTTTTAGGACATGGCTATTTTAGGGCGATCCAGGTTTTATCCCCAGGGCCCAAATGTTTTCTGGTCTCACAGTTTGACTGGACCAGTTCTGCCACTGCAGGTCAGGGAGGTTTCACCTGCAGGCCCAGTTATAAAGTACAAAGACTTTCAAAAGAATAGAAACTAAGCATGACCTTTGGAAACTAGACATGTATAATGAAGGGAAACTTTTGAGAGGTGGAAACACACGTTATCTAGCATGTGTCACAAAGATCTAATTCTGTGTCACTGTTGTTTCTAAAAGTAAATGGATGTCAGCGGTCCTAGTCCTGAATTTCAATGAATATGTTTTGGGGACAATATAAAAGATTTCTTAGAGGTAAACTGTACAGTGGAAAATGTTATATCAAATGCAGATCAGTACAAATTTGACCAAATGTCCCACTGGATAGGCTTGGAGGATTTGGATGATATGTTTCTAGTGTACTAGCTTGTACCAGGTCATCAGATTTGGATAGTTAATAGAGACTGTGTCAAATTGTGTAACTAAAATCCCTGTAGTGTCAATGTTCTCACTTGTGATTGGTTGTTTCCTCAGGCCCTGGAGTGGATCCATGACACTGGGGAGTTTTACCTGTCCACACACACATCCACCGGCTCCAGCATTCACCACACACAGGAGCTGCTGAAAGAGCATGAAGACTTCCAGATCACAGCAAAGGTGTGTGTGTTATTTCATGTTTGTTTGTGGATCTGTGACGGTGGAAAAGTACACTGAGAGATGTGCGTATTTTCGTGCCTGTTGATCTGCTTGTTGTGTGTATGTTTGCACAGTCCTGCGCTCCGCTGTGAGGCCCATTCCCTAGGCAGTGTATTGTCCTGATTCCTCTTTGCTGTGTCACTGTTATTGTGTTAGAGAACAAGCTATTGTGTCCATCAAGCAACACCCTGATTCCTAACTCTCTCTCTCTCCCTCTCTCTCTCTCTTATCTACCTTTCCTCTGCCGCCGCTGCCTCTCTATGGCCATCTCTCTCCTCTCTCTATCCCCTCCCTAAATGTCTCTCTATTGACAGCAAACCAAAGAGAGGGTAAAGCTGTTGATCCAGCTGGCGGATGGGTTTTGTGACAAGGGCCACGCCCATGCCCTGGAGATAAAGAAATGGGTGTCCTCAGTGGACAAGCGGTACAGGGACTTCTCACTCCGCATGGACAAATACCGAACCTGCCTGGAAACGGCGCTTGGCATTTCTTCCGACTCAAACAAGGCTGTGAGTACTCAACCTCTGAAAAAAATCAAAGATGAATACAGAAGAATACCTAATGTGTAGGTATTAGAACCTTGGGTTGATGCTGTATAATGAAAGACTGAAAGACAGATACAGCCACGGATACCATATATGCCTGGCAGAGTTTAAAGTAATAAGGATTGAACCTTGGCCTCGAGCATTTCTGGTCTAGGATTTAAACAAAATCGTGTTTCATGTGATGAATTTCATTATATGAACTCCCCTGGGTTTTAATTTTATTGTAGTTTGAGCTTGCACCAGGTGGTCAGCTGTAGAGAGCTTCTATCTCTGCAGGTTCTTATTTAAACATCTCCCAACGGTTCATTTTAATGAACCGGTGCTCAGAGAAAGCAAATATATCAGACATTGGTGTGTCGACTACTGAACACCATGCCTGTTCTGCACCCCATAACAACCGTTGTCTCCTGTGTTTGCAGAGTAAAGACCTGCAATTGGACATAATCCCAGCCAGTGCTCCAGGGTCAGAGGTCAAGTTGAGGGATGCTGCCCATGAGCTCAATGAGGAAAAGAGGAAATCAGCGCGAAGGAAAGAGTAAGTGTAACACACATTTCGCTGGCATTCTATCTCCTGATGACCGCCTGATGTTCAGCATCACAGGTTTCCTACGCAGATCTGGAAAAATGCCTGCATGAATAATTCAGTCATTTCCAGCAACATATGAAAACACATTATTTTTCAGTCTGATTAACATTTCATAGCTTCAGCAGGGCTTCCACCTCAAATTGCGAGGGTAGTGATAACATGGCGTTGAATGTCAGTTTACCCAGCAAACATGAGCACATCGTAGTGAACACGGAAATCTTCTCACCCAATCGTCTGTGTGAACAAATGGAGAGGGGGTTTATGGTGCGTGTGAGAAGACGCAGAGCAGTAATGTGCCTTTATCACAGAATGTTTCAGTGTTCCTGATGCTGTATGGGATATCTGTGGTAATTAGTTTTAAATGGTTTATTATGAGAGAGATTCACAAAGGAGGGAGTTTCAATGCATCCACATACAGAAACTGTGCTTTGAAGTGTTTGCTGCAAAAGCTTAATAATCACATCATGTTGTATATGTATATAACTCTTACCAGTTATACATTGAATATAGAAACGGTAAAGCAGAGGGAAATGCTACCACAGTTTCTTTTTTATTCATATTTGATCAACTGCAGCACCTGACCATGTCTATCACTGTCTGCCCTCGTCTCTTCAGATTTATAATGGCCGAGCTGATTCAAACAGAGAAAGCTTACGTCAGAGACCTACGGGAATGTATGGATGTAAGTATTTTACCGACCACTCATAAGACACTCATTTGACTGATGCCACAAAGTGCACACAACTAGGCATCTCCTGACTTTGAGTGAATTGACTGTTTAGACAAATTTAACCATTTTCATTGCCCCTGCTGTGATTATTTAAAATGTTTAAATGTTTTTATCTCTGTCCTAAATGATCTGTTGAGATATTTAATGTGATGATTGGATGCTCTTAAAGCAGATGAGTTGGCACAGAGAGATTTCTAGGTATTTAATTAGTTACGCTGTGGTGTGTGTGTATGTGTGTATGTGTGTGTGTGTGTGTGTGTGTGTGTGTGTGTGTGTGTGTGTGTGTGTGTGTGTGCGCAGACGTACCTGTGGGAGATGACCAGCGGTGTGGAGGAGATTCCTCCTGGTATTGTCAACAAGGAACACATCATCTTTGGGAACATGCAGGATCTCTACGAGTTTCATCACAAGTCAGTAGAGGAGTTATCAAGCACTCAGGACGAGTCATCAGGACTAGTGACTGTGCAACGTTTGTTACTGCTTCTAATTGTTCCTTCTATAAATCCTTCTGTCTCTGTACAGTATCTTCCTGAAGGAGTTGGAGAAGTATGAGCAGCTTCCAGAGGATGTCGGCCATTGTTTTGTGACTTGGGTAAGAGTTCTAACTTTTATATACATGTATCAGCTCATATTTCTGTTCCTGAGCTGTGTTTGAGTTCCTGTACCTCAGCAACTACAAATTTCTGCCAACGCCGTTTTGATTTGTTCTGTTTTCATCATCATTTTTTTCTTGTGTGATTCAGTGTATATTAAGGTTAAATACCAAAACATATACAGTACAGTAGGCCAGAAGAATATCATACATTTTTTTCTTAGGAAATTGTTGAGAAACCAGGACTCTTGATGTCTTGTGAGTTCAGTACTGATGCTGTTTCTTCTGCTCAGGCTGATAAATTCCAGATGTATGTGAACTACTGTAAGAATAAGCCTGACTCCACTCAGCTCATCCTGGAGCACGCTGGACCCTACTTTGATGTAAGTAACTACCAGTACTGCTTGATGTGGGATTTTACTTTTGGACTGAGTGATGTCTCATATCATGTAATGTCTGCACCTGGTACATCTGTTTCTTTAGACTAAATACAACACCAGGGAATAGAGACAGATGTTCAATATTCTAACCTGGCTGTTGCTGTTTGTTTTTTTTTTCTGTGAGCTTTCATAGTATGCTTGTGATGCATGTGTAACATGCTTCTATCTTTTGGTTTTCCAGGAAATTCAGCAAAGGCATCGTCTTGCCAACTCCATTTCTTCTTACCTGATCAAACCAGTCCAGAGAATCACTAAGTACCAGCTTCTTCTCAAGGTATAGAATGCATTTACACACAGTCTATATGAAAGAAAGGAAATCTGGTTTAGTCATATTCCAGAAACACATACATTATTACTGTCACAAAGATGACATTTGTCCTGCACCTTTCGAGTGTATATATGTGTGTGTGTGTGTGTGTGTGCTTTTGTTGTAGGAATTGTTAACGTGCTGTGAGGAGGGGAAAGGAGAGATCAAGGATGGTCTTGAAGTGATGCTTAGTGTCCCCAAGAAAGCTAATGATGCCATGCATCTCTCTATGCTGGATGGTGGGTGTATATACACACAGACATACACATAGACATATACACACAACTTTGCTGTTCATGAAATCTAACTCTATGTTTGTTATGTTTTTTGATATACACTTGTACACCTGTTCACTGGGCGTGTTCTTCTCTGATGTTGCCATTGACTAAACTTTCACTTTCAGCACAAGTTACTCAGACAGACTGAGTCAGACATAACTTCACTCAGCTTCACTCCATTTGCCGCCCACAATCATGTCTGTACATCGAGTACGCACATACAAAGACCCCTGAATCTCTCTCCATCCTCTCACTTCACTTTTTCAGGTTTTGATGGGAACATTGACTCCCAGGGAGAGTTGATACTCCAGGAGTCCTTCCAGGTCTGGGATCCCAAGACTCTTATTCGTAAGGGTCGTGACCGACACCTCTTCCTCTTCGAAATGTCCCTCGTCTTCAGCAAAGAAGTCAAAGACTCCAACGGGCGCAGCAAATACCTCTACAAGAGCAAGCTGTTTGTAAGTAATGTGCTGTTTTATGTACTCAGACTCGGTTGTTTCTTTAATAGAGTGTAAGTAGTTTTTGTACTGGTTAAGACAGCTGAGAAGAAAATTAGATGGACAGTGAAAGTTACTGGGGCTGGCCAACTCCAGGATACAATGTTATGAGATTACAATCACAATCATAACATGATGACATTGGATTATAGCTGAACATTTCTGTATGCTGATGGCCTATAGTTGTAGCACATGTTTCACAATTTGTCTGACTATTTCTTGAGTCATCTCAGGTTTTTGGAGGAGTTGAGTACACTGCCTCTATGGCGCACATTATTTTTATTATGCCTCAACGCTGACAACAGCCGGGTCCGGCATTATGTTTTCGTGTTGTACCCCGGTCCCTCTGTCCACTTGGACTCAGAGATGAAATTATTTGATTTTGGTGGGCACAGGTCAAAGGTCAAGATCAACGTGACCTCACAAAACACTCACTATAACTCACATGCTAATTATGACACAATTTTATACAAATGTCTAAAAGGATATAAGTGATGACATTTTATATCCAAATGGTGAGAGCTGAATTTTACTGTCACATCATAACCTTTAGCAAAAACAATTCTGGCCACTATTCAATGCTGTGACTCAGGAAGGAGAGATTGTGACCATATTTCCTGCAAATGGGCGGATTGGTGGAGACATACAGCCGCGAGGCGTTAATTCTAGTTTGGATTACAAGCTGTCACTCATCATTTCATTTTTTTGTTTATGTATCATCTAAAATTACTGTCATGTTTTTCACCTCCTCAGACATCAGAGCTTGGAGTGACAGAACATGTGGAGGGAGATCCTTGTAAGTTTGCCCTGTGGGTGGGCAGGACCCCGACCTCAGACAACAAGATCGTCCTCAAGGTATCAAGATGCTCATTTTATTTCTGCAGATAAAGGGCTAACTTTTTGTCCCTGCGTTCATATTTTGAATTAAGAAATTTGAATATTTTATAACAGTATCTAATCTAATATAAATGATCAAGTAAGAATGAAGAACCAAAACATATTTGCTTCATCAGGAGCTTGAGTTCCACTTCTGGTACTGTACTAAATGTAAAAAAGAGCCCACATGATTCCTCTTCCGCAGGAGCGGTCAAGTTGTTCACACATAAAGAGGAAGAGTCACTCCGTGTCTGTAGTCCACCCACATTAAATCCTCCAGAGTTCCTTCTGTTCAGCCAAGAAAGTTCACTCCCTGTTGGGGGTGGAGTGTTACTTTCTGGTACTTATTCACTCATCATCACACGGACATATTAGCTTAGCAGTTGATGGGTCATAATCCAACCTCACAAGCAACTTGGTCGCTCTCTCGCAGTGAGCCAGAAGCAATGTTTTATTCAGGGTGTGTGTATGGATACAGCTTATATGTTTGATTTGAGAATGATAGAGAGAAGGACAGAAACATTTGTCTCCAGGTGTACGTGTTACGATGTGTGAATGTTTGCTGTGCAGCTGCCTGGCTTATTACATAACTGTTGATGACTGTCTTAATCTGTGCCTTATGTAACATGGTGCCACAGCAGCCTTGGTGCTGCTGGTTGCTAGGTGAAGAAGGAAGAGGGGACACAGACAAGGGTAGTCATATGCTAAATACAGTGTCTACAATGACTGAGTGACGTAAATAAACACAAGGCTGACACAAGGCTGTCTATAGTGTCTCTGTGACACTCTAAGTGGAGGCAGTGTCGTCATTTCACATTGTTTCTGCATATGGACATGTGACTCAAGTACAAGATTGCAGGGATCAAAGCACTTGTGTGGGATCTGACAGAACTATAATTGCCAAATGAGACTTGATACTGTGTTATTGGTCCACAATTCATTCATTCGAGCCAAGTGAACTGGTCAGCTGCCTTTTATTTTTCTTTGCTGTGCCTTGTTGGTGATTTAATGTTCTGTCTTGGTCTTTATATGAAAAAAGACCAGACTATGCTGCTGACTTAACAGCTGCACATGCTGCGGCAGAATTTTTAAATGTAACATTTATCTGACCAAGTCATGTGTTGTATCCAAGGCTTCAAGTATTGAGAACAAGCAGGACTGGATCAAACATATTCGGGAGGTCATCCAGGAGCGAACTGTGCACCTGCGTGGAGCTCTGAAGGAGCCCATCCACATCCCTAAAGCCACCACAGCTAAACATAAAGGCAGACGGTAAGTTAACAGTGTATTACTCTGAACTTTGTTAATGTTGCTAATGAGATTAAATGTTAGTTATTTTAGCTTGTATATGCAACAAATATTTGAAAATAAATTCGGTAATAAAATTAAAAACAGTTCCAATCAGTTTTCCAATAATGAATATTAAACACAGCAGCTTGAATGAGCTGGAATGCAAAAAAAAAAAAAGTGACACTACAGAGCAAAACATCTCCAGGCTGTTACAGTACATCAACTCAATAATCAGTATTTCCAGTAATATATGTAAAATATTTAAAACGTTATGATTACTAATAACGGTGATTAAATGACCGTAATGATATTGTTTGCCTGCAGGGACGGGGAGGAACTAGACAGCCAAGGAGACGCCAGCAGCCAACCGGACACCATCTCCATTGCCTCACGTACATCCCAGAACACACTGGACAGTGACAAGGTAGGATTGTGCACACAAACACACACACACATACACACAAAAAACAATCTCCAATCATAGTGATGTAAAAAGGGCAACTTTTGCAGTGTTGTTTCAGTTTTTCATGTGACACTGGTCAGTTCATTCAGTCAGTACATCCATATCACACCGTCACACAATGACATGACCGTCAGAAGCTGCAGTCTGGGTAGATGCGAGCAACTCTCTGTAAGTTGTTTCCTGTGAAATTGTTTATTGGTGTTAGGATGAAGACAGTCCATCTGACAGAGCTTTAAAGCTGCATGTGTGTGCGTGTGTGTGTGTGTATGTTTCTGTGCGAGTGCAACCGTGTGTGTGTTTGTTTATGTGCACGTGCGTGTGTGTGCGTGTGAGAGAAAGGCAACCTTATCTCACTGGGAACAGGGACAGTCGGCCATGGTTATATCTGGTAAATAGCACCACAGAAGGCCTGTCCTCCTACGCTCAGTATGAGCAACTGTAAAGCTAACGTGCACACACACACACACACACACCAGCACACACAGATATAAAAAAAAGAATTCTATACTTTTATGTCGTACTAATTATAAACAGCAGCATTGGATTTGTAAATGAGGTCAATTATTTTCACACACTACTGCTGTAATTAGGAAAATACGAAAATTAGCTTAGCGTATTTGCTGTTAGTGCAAAGCTCGGCTCAGTATCATAAAAACCTGTGTGTGCATGTGAATATGCACTTGTGTCAAAACGATCACATACACTCATTAATTACTAGTTGTTCCCTCCGTTTAGGACACACACACATGCATCAAACATCAAAACACACAGTAACACACACACGCATGCAAATACAAATTTTCTCTGGTCTCATCCTCACCTTCTGAATGCCTCTCTCTGTCTCTCTCTCTGTGAGGACTCTCTGTTAGACCTCTCATTCAAGAGGCAGTGACAGTGGTGTGTTTGTGTTGGTGTGTGTCTGTGTGTGTGTGTGTGCTTTAGTGACTGACTTGTGTGTCAGCAGCTTCAGCCTCCCACACTCTCTTCACAGAGGATGCTCGTCTGTATGCCAGACAGGAGAGCACAGTTTTAAGTCCTCGCAGTCATCGATCTCACACTTTGCTTCAAGCTGTTGAAGGAATCGGGCAAATCACAGTGGTTTTTTTTTTTCCTCTAATTTTCGGGTGTATTTTTTCTTGATAAATGGACAATAGTGAGCTAAATTGTGGAGACAGCTGTTTAAAGACAAGGATGGATTAACTGCACCGCTCCGGGGAAGAGACAGCCAATAGGGAATCATTTGAGCTTCAGTAGTCTGATTGTAAGCACCCACAGAAGAGTGCTGTTGACTGTTTCAGTGGATGTCAGCGATTTTTCTACGAGCCTTGGGTTATCCGAACGGATCAGAATTTTAATAACCTGGCACTGTTTTCCCAGTGGTGATACTCCATTGAAAAATACATAGATTTACAATTTTACTTATCTTTATCTAGAGAGCATCTTGTCATAGAGATTGAGAACAATCTTAGTGGATTGCTGTAGGAATCAGACTGCTCTGTAGAGTTTTCTAGCTCTCTGGGACTTCTCTCACAATGAGGGAGTGGAAAACAATGCACAGGCTGGAGAACAGGAGCTCACATCCCGTTTCTCAGCTCCTCAGCTCTCTGGCTTTACCACACTACCAAAGGGTATGTTGCAAATAATGTGCTTGGTGATATTTGAAAGCAAACAAAAAAAAAAAAAAAACATTGTGACATTTACACAGAGAACATCTTTGAAATTATTCATGCAATCTGTTTCAGTTATGAACATGTAACACCGTAGAAGTGTCAACACTATAAATAAAGAATACATTTGAAGCAGTAGTAAACCTTTGAAGGCATGAAATGTGTGAATGTGTTTGGGCTAATGGGTCAATGGATATTATTACCTGTATGTCTAATGGTATAACTTGTTTTGTTATGGATAAGACTTTGTTCATCTGCCGCTAAAATCATGTTCAACATAGATGCTCAAGAGATGATTGAAATCATCAAGGTTTCCTCGCACAAAATTCTTGTTAGTTTTTCTTTGCGAATTTACCTTGGTGTACCTGAACTGAAATGCTTTCTTATAGTAAAAATATAAGCTTACAAGTTGCAAACTTGCTGGTGATTATGGAAGAATTAGGGACTTGAAACACATGAAATTGAAAAAGGTTGTTGCTTACGTATGACAGATGTACAACAGAGAGAAGCTACACATTATCGGACGTTTATTGTTTACATTTGCAGTTTGCACAAACTATACATGCTTTTGTATTTGATGTCTGTACAGTAACAGAATGTATGCACCCTCTGGTGTTCTGGTACTCAGAGCGCACCACACTTCTCTAAGACACTGAGGCATTAATAGCAACAAGCAGCTGCGTTCTCAGTCACATGATGAATGGAAATGCCTTTGAGAGAAACCCGTGAGCAGAATGACTAATTCCACCTTGTTCCACCTCTATCTCATATTGCTTTTCTTTCCATAGACATTAATTAGAGTCAGAACGTCAGAGTGACGTTCTGTTCAGCTGTGCTCGAATGAGTCACCAGTCATCAGTGCCTGTACACTCTGACTTATCAGTACTGCTTGAGTGCCTGTGATGTTAGCAATAGAATGCTGTGTGGGAATATTTGCTTTGCCCATTAATTCAGTTTAATAATGTCAGAATTAATTTCACTGAATGACCATGTACTTATAGTGCTGTAACCTGTAGTATTTGTGTTAAGACTAAATGCAGGAGAAATAAGAGGAAATAGTGCAGGATACAACACTGACTTATCCTGTGAGCTGATGATCATTTACTGGCTGGATGAGATACATATGAGCAGTAGCTATTATAAGTCACTCTTTTATGTAGTGTTTCAGTCCTAATTATGACTGCACACTGGCTGCACATATTTCAATGGCTGGAGGCTATGTGCTTAGAAAATCAGTTTTCCAACAGGATTCTCATTCCTCCTCAGTCAGTTTAGCTCTTTATCAACAAATGAAATCACAGTTCATCACTACACACAAACTTACTTAGTTTCACATTGTTTATTTATGACCTGTTGATTATAATTTATCCTCACTGCGTGATGTGTCGAGACTGAATCCATGCTTTATGCAAACATGTGAACAGTACAAATAAAATGAAAAAACATCATTTATTTACTGATCAACATCAACATGCTTTTACACATTTCTGTTCTTCCCTCCTTCTGTTTCAGCTGTCCGGAGGCTGTGAGTTGACAGTGGTGATCCATGACTTTGTGGCCAGTAATGGCAGCAGCAGTGGGGAGCTGACAGTGCGCAGAGGCCAGACTGTGGAGGTTCTGGAGCGACTCCACGACAAGCCGGACTGGTGCTTGGTGCGGACAACAGACCGCTCCCCAGCCCAGGAGGGCATCGTACCCTGCTCCATGCTCTGTATTGCTCACTCCAGGTCCTCCATGGAGATGGAGGGGCTCTTCAACCACAAAGGTAGGAGTAGAATGTTTCCTCAGATTTTTATACCCAGATCGACAGGTGGATTGGGAGTTATTTTCCCATTCTGAGGCACATCTGGACATTTCAGAACATTAAGAAAAGCTAATTGGAATATCATGTTTGGAAACAGCAGAGGGGGCCTGCAGAATCATCTTATCTCACACAAACAGCTGCTTGCCACATCCATCCACATATAGACACTTAGTAGATAAGGTAAAGCTAATAGGATGTATTTCTTGTTTGCAAACATACCATTGGTGACCTGTAGAACCTTCTCTTCTCATTAGACGGCTGCTTGGGGATGCATGTACATGTATTTCTAGATGTTGCTATGCAACTGTGGAAAGCCCGCTTGAGGCACAGCTCTCTTTTAATTATCTTAAAATAATTTCAACCTTTGAATTCCCAGCACTGTTGACATCCACAGATCTCATTATTTTCAAAAACCCTTATTTTGTCTTAGACATGCAGCCACATGTCCCTGCATTGTTAAAAACATGAAAACCTGCTTTGTTAGGGTGCAACCCTGGAGGATATGATGTCACAACCTGCATCTGTTTCGTACCCAAAGGTCCTTATTTAGAGCAGTCAGTGACGTGGTTCCCAAGGTTTTTTCCACACAGTGTTTGTGAGTTAACATCACGCCAGCTCTGGTTACAGTAACAGAAATATTGCTGAATCATGTCCTGCCAGAAAATTGACTGCATCATAATTATAAACACAATACATTATTGTTAGAAATGTGGGAATTTTTCTACACACACACACGCACGCACGCACGCACGCACGCACGCACGCACGCACGCACGCACGCACATCGTACATTGTACATTCACTAGTCTGTACACACTCAGTTAACAGTTTATTAGGAACACCTAACTAGAACTAATGCAGTCCAGTGCTACAGTCCTGCAATAAATCCTACAATGTTTGTTTTTTGTTGAAACTGTGTTAAACAGGTGTTGATTGAACTGTGCAATAATTTTGGAGAATATAGTCTGTGGTGCTGCTGAACTGCCCTGCATTATGTTGATAGGCGTTCCTGTCATTTTGTCCACCCCATTCAAATCAATGAGGGTATTCTAAACAACAGACACGCCTCTTTATAATGCAATACAGTTCAGTAATTACAGTATTTGGATCAAATTCTCCTGACAAATGCCTGATAGGTGGCCACTAGGTCATCCAGTAGGTGTGTGGATCATGTCAGAACTTGGTGCTGTCCAGTTCCACTCTTGTGAGCTGTTATATATAATATAGCTGAAGAAGTGAGAGGAAACAGCTCTGTACACAGACCTGATCCTCACTGGTTGGAGTTATGAGCAACTGTCATCATGTCTTGACAGAAGTTTCTGTTTGTGCTTTCCCCTCTTTAATCTGAAAGAGTGGGTGAAAGCGCCTCGTTTCTATGGTAATATAGCATACAAATATTTTGCTGGCAGCGTCTTTGTAATTGGCATGAGAAAGGTCTGCATTTGTATTTAAAATTATAGGATGCTTGGACAGTACATGCAGGAACTCCCAGCTTCGGAATTAGCTGAATGATTTACTACAGTAGTAGAGGAAGAAGGCTAGAATCCACTTTTTTTTTTTCCCTTTACCTCCAGCGTCAGTGTTTCTCATCTCTGTTGCTTCACAGAGCCTCTTGTTTGTATCTGTCTTTCCTTGGTGTCTTGGTTTCGCATAACCAGCCCTCACTGTTTGTATGTGTGTGTTTGTGTGGACAGAGGGAGTGATGAAAAGGAGCTTCTCACAGCAGGGGTTGCTGTGGTCAAAAAAAAAAAAAGGCTGTTGCTGAGGAGGAGGAAGACAAGGATGACAAAAAAAGTCTCTGCTATTTCGTTAGCCTTTTGAGTTTACTGACCAACCATGTAGGCCACTTTGTCCAAAATTGTGAAGGGTGACGGTCTAGGGGATTAGAGTCTTGTCCAGGAAATCCCCCCTTCTCCTGCTGTGCCTCACAACCAGGAATAATTAACTGTTGGGGGCCGATGCCTGTGTCTGGATTAACAGAATTAAATAGAATTGAATGTGAATGGTTCACATGGAGTAAAATTAGCATGTGTGTGTAGCTGGATGTCTGCTCTGTTTATCTGATGTAGTAGTTAACATGTACAGTATATGCTCAGTGTGTGCGTTTTCTACATGTTAACTCAAATCATGTGTTTTTCAATTAGCTGCAGAAAGTTGTGCAAACCTACACACTCCTGTTAAATCAGGCTTAAGTCACTTTCATCTGCATGCTGTTCACATTTTCAGTTTGATTACTGGAATCCCCCCCTTTAGCAAATCAGTTAAAACTTGCAGGCTGCCTCTGAGAATGAAATAAATACAAAGGTGCCAACTTAATAACAGTATTGATAAAAGGAATCTGTAAAGAGCAGAGAGTAAGTACAGGCCAGTGTAAGTGCATGTGTGTGCGTGTTCTTACAGGAAAGAGTGTCTTTAGAGCCCAGGGAGACTCACACACACACACACACACACAAACACACACACAAAAAAACACACACTCACAGTTAAACAGGGAGATCATTGTGCATCGAACTGCTCTGGACTGCCTGATGTGCAGAGGGACATTGTAAGATGAAGTGTTTTGTATTACCTTACAAAACTCTTGCTCCTGAAAAAACTCCCATTGGAGATTCCAAATTCTGCAGAATATGACACAGATTTTTTTTTTTTTTTTTTCCACTGAGCATTTTGCTGTTCACTTTTTGTTGGATTTTATAACCAAGTCTATATTTGTTCTAAGCATACTGCCCAAGTTGTATGCATCCTAATGCCTGTTAAATATGCACCCGCCCACACAAACTGAGTGGGTGCCTCTACAAAGGGTAGTACGGTAGATGTGCTGCATGTTTCCAGACGTCCCTCTGGAACAGGAGAGGCACAGTGGAGGCTTGCCCAATATCCTCACGGCAGCCCACTCATGAGAGAGGGAGGGAGGGAGCTACAAAGAGAGGAGAGAGAGAAAAAAACATCCTACTCTCTAATGCTGCATTTGACTTTTTCATTTTCCTCACCCAGGACTTCGCACCTTCTCTCCGAGGAATTTCGGCAGCGTAGTTACAGCAGAATTTTTCCTGCTTTTAACTATAAGTCGTTTCAAAAAGTATTTGAGGTTTTGCATAGGAGATTGAAGTCAGCGTCTCCATACCTGTGGAGATGGTGTGAGGGGATATTTCAAGTCAGACTTCCAGAGGCATGATATTTTACTGACATGGCCCGTGGAATCGAGTCCTTAGTGTCTCTTAACCCGTTTTGCTCCATGGATTCAGCACAGGGAGGACACTCTGACAACTGCAAGTTCTGGCTGCTGGATCTGGGTAGGTGCTTCGATTATGAATCACACATGAGTAAGGACATAATGTGTAGGACAAAAGTCATTTTCTTGCTCCTCTGCTTATGGAAACAAACAATATTTCTACATTAGGGCAGGCTTGTTCTGTTTCTTTTATTCTTTGATATAGAGATTGTGACTGGTCTTTTTATACTTTTAATACTGTACAGCAGAGAAAGATCGGAAAGTCAGGAAAGAGAAATGACACAAGTGATGAGTTGCTCTAGTTTACCAGCATGGTGTTATTATTTGTTTCTCTTAACATGGCCAAGATGTAAAGAAACTATGGTGATAAGTTAGGTTATGCTTGTGATTGTATGACAATGCTGTCAAAACATGCAGAGTCAAAAAGTTGGATCAAAAATGCACCAGTTTCACGCGCGACATTGAAACTATTACAGTGTAGGAAACAACAGTTCTACACTCTGTTTTTGACAGCCTGTTTGTTGTCCATTCCATCGCAGCTATTTTCAAATTGTTTTCATGCTGAGGGTATTCACTAATCAAGTGTGGATTATGTTGTGGCATTATGGCAGTGAAAGTAATTTGGTGAATGTACCGTTAAGTGATGAAATATTAAATCTACTGAAATCACATTGACAAGATTATATCTTTGTGCTTATCTGTGCGCCAGCTCTGGCTGGGGCTGCACAGATGGGCAGAGGGTGTCATTGTGTTATATACCCCAGGGAGGAGAGGGAATAATGAGGTCAAACAAACTAGAATAGAAAAAAACAGGAGCTTCTTAAATGTTGTCCCTCTTCTATTTAATGTTCGTTGTCTGATAAATCATAAAAAATAAATAAATAAATAAATAAAAAAACACACTTAAAACACCAGGCTGCTTTAGCCCGAATGTGAAGCGGGTGGTCTCTGAATTCTGTATCTCCCATCCCAGCTCCACGCCCTCCCTAACTATGGCTGTTGATGGCAAGCCTTCTCCAGCACTGTCCACATTTTAACAGATCAGCCAGCCAAACCCCCTGGAGCTTTCCCGCACGCCGCACCTCCGCCGCTAAAAAGCACTTCTTAAAGCGCACCAACTGATGTTTGTGTGTGTCTGTGTGTTTGTATCACTTCTCCCGGGGGAAGATAAGACCACACGAAAGATGCTCCCCTGGTGACACTTCTGGAATCCCAGGCATGCCTCTGTGGAGCTGCACAGACTTTTAGGATCACTCCAGTTGTACAACAGCCCCTCCCCTCCCTCCTATTCTGAGACGCAGGCGCGCACGCACGCACACATACACACACTTACGCACACACGCACATACACAGTTGTAAATCTAGCATGTTCTTTGCAGTAGCATGAACGAGCAGTCGCTGAGTTATGGTAGCATGTTGCAGATAAATTAGCACACATCTGAAGATGCAGTAGAGAGCATCTGGTGGACTGTTCTTCTCAGGAATATGAGCCCACAGGGTTAAACTGAGAGGACGGTAGCATTAGAAGTGCAAATATAGATAGTGTGTGTATCATGAGCCAAACAGAATTCTACATAAAGTAGAAGTGTATGACTCCAGTGATCATGGTAGTTGTCTCAGCAGCACAACACACTAATGGGTCTGCTGATGAATCAACCAGGAAGTGAGCAAGATGCCTTTTGATCCAAAATTGCTCCTGAGACAGAGACGCCAGTTTACTAATCGAGTCAGGATAATCATTTTACCAAAGATTAACAAGGATGTCACTTTTCAAAGCCCGTTGTAGACGTTCTTCTAAATTCTTAAAAGGAAATTGAGAAAATTATGTTAAATGTGATGAAGCTGAGACAATTATGGTTGTAGCCACTGTAGAATTATACAGGAGATACCGACAGATTGTCGTGATAGAGTTTTGTTATATTAACTTTCTTGTCTTTGAGCTTCAGGGAAATGGCCAACAATTTTTAAATGTTTTGTATGTAGTGTCAGCCTTGCACCAGTATGTGCCCTCCGTGTAGTTACTGTTTTTATATTTGGGAATGCTGCATTTGTAATTACAAGCATACCAGATGAGAGTGACGGGACCAGATTCTATTTGCAGTTGCTGCCTCTGTTTTGAGACCAGGTATGAAAATGCTGCTGTGTGAAATACAGTAGCTCCAGACAAATCAAGACAAACTGAATGACCCACTGAAGAACTGAAGAGGCCTCTTGGCTGAGTAGTGATGCATCGTCAAGTCCAGTGGATTATTCGTTTTGTCTTGACGTCGTTAAGAATTGTGCTTTAATGAATTCAGTTCTACTTCAATGTAATCTCTAATCAAAAAGAATGACCTATCCTTGCGACTCGAATGTAGTCATCATATTATATTAAAAACAATGATTACGAGAGGAGGAAAAACTCTTAGCCAGCTTCACCGCTGCAAACATAGTATGTGTCCCCCAATTTTTTGGTTTCCCATGAGTGAGAGCCTGACCAGCTGTTTCTGAGGTGTCTCCACTATGAAAGACTCCCTGCAGGGCAAAGGCCGAAGGTCATGCCCTGTGTGTGTGTGTGTGTCTATGTGTGTCTCTAGGGTTATTTTCCACTGAAGAGGAATGTGTCAAGGCTACTGACCCCGTGTTTCATCCATTTACACCCCTATTAACACGACCTCTTGCGTCTAACCAGAGCATGTAGATAGTACTAAATGCTCATCTAACTGTCATCTAACATCTAAGTGTGAAGATTTCAGTCATGTCACATAAAAGACAAGAGGTAGATTTCTTTGCTTGTTTTGACAAAAGTAGAACATTATGCATGGTTCAGTTATTACTGAAGTTGCATTTTACATTTACGCTAATCACATTTCTGATATTAAAAGGTCATCCTTTTTTAATTTGTGATATTCCAAATTTATGGGATTTTGATTTTAATATTGACAACTTTTGGAGGCAGTATTCCCTCAAGACTGAGACCACAAACTCAATGATCTTGTCAGTATTTGAATGACATTCAAAAGTATAAAAAAGTAATTGTTTCTCAGCACAAACCCAGCCGGTCTGAATTGACAGTGTAAAATGTTTGTCTGCTAAACTTGCCCGGCAGCCTCTGATGTACTATCTGGGATGTCCCTGCTAACAACATGTGTGCATGTCAGGTTGTGACCTCGGCATGTCTGCAGGAAGCACGGTGGGTTTGCTCTACATGAGGAGTCCTGGCTCCTGTGTCTGGCTCCCTGGTTCCATCTCCTTTTAGAGTTTCCACCTCAGAGTTATACTATGTATGTGTGTGGTGTAGCTTGTCAGTGTCATGTGTCAGTTATAGTAAAAACAGCGGAAAGGGGTCTGGGTTACACAAAAAAAACCAAAAAGATAACAGTTGCGTGATGCTTAAGTGTCCACTTACTGTTTTTTACCCAAACTATTGAGGATTTTAAAACCCCAATAATGCAAAGGCCCTGTCAGCACCTGCAGTCTTAGCTTTTAGTACAGATAATGGATAAAATGTACTGGTGTTATCTACTGAAATAACAGCATACAGAACTCATAAAGGTAGGTTTTGATAGTCCTTGGAGACCAACAGTAGTAAAGCAGAGGAATTTGGAGTCATCAGAATTACAGCTTTAAATAGGCTCCACGATTGTACCCATGACTAAAACATTCCAGGGCAGGATCGTAACGAACCGCCGTGACTCTGGTTTTCATTTATTTCTGCATGAGAGATAGTTGAGGCAGGTAAATCACACAGCTATTCTAAAATCTATAGCCAGCATTAAGATTGTATGGAAACATTTGTGCTGAGGAATGCAATTATCTTCCATCAAACTGCCCTCAAGGAAGACAGACAACCCCCTCCACACCTCCTATCATCTTTAAAAAAGCCCTTTGTGTGGAATTTATAAATCAACTGAGCAGTTTAGTTTCCCTGGGAGATGCAACAGTAAATGTCTGGTAAAAAAAAAAAAAAAAAAATTACGGGATGAAAACAGGATAACAAGATGCGTCCTCGCCTGCTCCGCCTCGACATGTTCGCGTTATTGTTCACCTGACTGATGGCTCAGAATATCTGGCATGAGGCAGCTGAATATTGCAGAATGATTGAAAGATCACGCCTCTTATTGCTGAGGTCACGCTCAAGATACCTCCAAGTGACCTGGGCTTTGTCAGAGTGAGAGGGTGAGAGGAGTCTGACAGAGGATGGCTTGAGAGGCTTAACAGTGCCTGATGTGGAAGACGCTTGTTATTCTGGCAAACTGTGCTTTCTTCTTCCTTTGCGTGCGATGTGAGAACACATGCTTCGTATCAGCAGAGCACAGTAAAAATGAGTCTCCCAGAGGCTCAGCGACTGACACGCACGCTCACATGCAGATGCGCTCGTTCAGGAGCAAGTACATACGCACCCAGCAACGCGGCGCTGTGCAAAAGTGTCCGCACCTGCCATTCATAAGGGCCAATCAGCTTGGTCACGTGGCTTAATCTTTAGCAGCTTTTTATCTTTTTAACTACTTTAATAGATAAATGATGGAGAGACTGAGGCCTGAGGCTCTTCTGCTCTTTAGTAAAGCTGTTGCACATTATTCCAAAACATGGATAATCTTGTCTTTTATTCAGACTTAAATTCGTTTATTTCTCAAAAACGCACAAAAAAAACTTAATCTAATTGTTTTTCTTTTCTACATTTAGCTTCGAATCTCGACATTCAACAATGTGATGTGATGCAAACAATTCAGAGCAGGGTGATGTAGGAGGAGAGTGATGTCCTCAAGTCAACTCCAGCCCCCGTACAGTTGCACTTGTTTTTGCACTTAGGCCTTTTCTGGAAGTCATGTGCTCTCCACAATGAAAACATCATCTCTGAGATTTTTCATCAGCTTAGGACTGTTTTCAGAGGCTTTGATGAGAACTCTGTATCCTTGGAATATATCCTATTAGAATTTTTGGAAGATAATAAAAGGTGCTCTCCTCATCCTTGGATGATTGCTGAAGTTCTTTCACATTTTCTTTCACAAGTTCTGTCACATTTAGGACGTCTTTTTCTTCTTACCTCGCTCTTTTGTATTGGTAGTAAGGGACACTATTAAATCATGCATTACCTCTTGTTGAGCTGTCAAGTCTTGCGGGAGGTGAAATGTCTTGCCCAGGGAATTCTGTGTGGTGTCACACTTGGGGTTATGTTGCACAGTGTGAGAAAGAAAGAAATCCAACCTCTGCATTGTCATCCCAAGACTCATTCTGTAAGTTGTTGAGCCAGGCAAGAGGTTTTGTTTCTTCCTTCAGTGGCACAGTGAAGAAAAGCAATGTCAGGGCAGCAGAGGAGAAAGGGTGTGAGCCTAAAGGAAGGAAGGAGAAGAGGAGTGTCTGAGCAGACAGGTGAGACAGGCAGGTGTATCTTTGAAGCGCTCAGACAAAGCCTGAAGCAGCCCTTTATCCTCTATGATTGTCTGAGTTCTATTCGAGGATGAGCTTTCCTCCTACAGATTCCCTGAGGAGCTGCCATCACTGTGAGGGGGAGGCCAGCCTGCCTACTGCACATATCACATACAGAAACAGCACAAACAAACTTGATAATGAAAATCTTGATCACATGCTGTCACTTTCCTCAATCTTCTCCGACCTAAGGGAAACTCACAGGCATAGACGGTGCCTATAGTGTCATTTTAATGTTTGTTATGCAGAAAAATGCGGAAAGAAGACAACTGCTGATGACTTAAACCCAACCTGGAATAATTTACCAAATAAAGCTGTGATTACCTGACATTAATAACTGAAACATTTTAGTTGTAGAACTTCATATCTTCATATTGCAGGACTGTTTGCTGCTGTGTACAAGCGTTCGGCATGTTTTACAGAACCAGAAAACATTAATCACGTGGATTAGTTGTTATCTGCTGTTAATGCCTGAATTAAAAGACCTGTCACTCAATGTAAGATAAATACTAATCAATACTGTGTTTTGATTTTTGGTGAGACAACCTTTTTGTCTTCATTTGGATCAGATGGTGCCCTTATACGTGTGAAAATGTCATTAGTAACCTCCTCTGTCCTTTCTCCACCTCACCTTTAGACACCTTGTCTGTATCCAGCAATGATGCCCTTCAGCCAGGCTCCAGCCAAACCCTGGGCCCTCACAGCTCACCAGGGCCTAAACGTCCTGGGAACACTCTGAGGAAGTGGCTGACCAGCCCCGTGCGGCGGCTCAGCTCCGGCAAAGCCGATGGCCACGTCAAGAAGCTCGCCCACAAGCACAAGAAGAACCGTGACGGCACAAGGAAGAACATGGACACAATTCCCGGCTCACAGAAGGACTCGGATGACAGTGCTGCCACGCCGCAGGACGAGACACTGGAGGAGGTAGGAACCGATAAAGAAGTGGATAGCTACGACACTGTCAGAAAATTTAAAGGCGAGTTTTGCGTCTGATCTACCGACTGATGATCATTGCTCCCTCTTTTCTCTCTCCAGCGTATGCGTAATGAGGGGCTGAGCAGTGGTACCCTGTCCAAGTCTTCCTCATCAGGCATGCAGAGCTGTGGCGAGGAGGAAGGAGAGGAGGGGGCTGACGCCGTCCCTTTGCCTCCCCCAATGGCCATCCAGCAACACAGCCTGCTGCAGCCCGACTCCCAGGACGACAAGGTGGGTCATACGTAGCTACACAACCCTGACAGACAATGGTTTGCAGAAAACACAATGTACAGTCACCCAAGACACATATGGCTCTTTTCATTTAAGCCTAACCAAAACAGATCAGCAATATGGTGGCACACAAACGCATAGATTATTTACATGAATTGAGGGGAGGGTTCCACATGTTAAAGTAGGATAACATAGGTAAGTGCAGGCACATGCAAAATAAGTTGCTCTTCA
This sequence comes from Seriola lalandi dorsalis, assembly GCF_002814215.2. NCBI lineage: Eukaryota > Metazoa > Chordata > Actinopteri > Carangiformes > Carangidae > Seriola > Seriola lalandi. The sequence goes on along the minus strand of NW_019524889.1, from coordinate 750,126 downwards.
CAGGAAGATGTTTATTGAAGCTCTTTTACTTCGTAATCTTCATTTTAGCAGCCGGGTTTTTGTGTTTGGTCCCATATAGAGGTGCATTAATATCGCTTTTCATCCACACACTTGAGAGCTTACAATAACACAACTTAACTTTTACTTTGGTACTAATAACTTTTCTTTTTTTTTCCTTTTATTTTCTTGATGGTTGCATGTTCCTTCCTTCAGCATTACGTTGATTTCTGTTCTGCTTCTCTTCTTGCCCAGTTTCCCTATCTTTCCATGTAAAACCTCTTCATCATCTCCACTTTGGATCCTGCTCAGTTTCACTTTTGTCTTGCCTTTTTCTTATCTTTCTTCCACCAAATAAATGTCATTCAATGGAGTGTAATTATACTTCTGTGGCTGAAGTGTATGCTCCATTCATGAGTTTCTGCAGTACTGAGGTGTTTGTGGGACTAAATGGTAAATTCCCATTAAGTCCTGTTGTGTACAGGGGATCCCTTTAAATCTTTGCCTCAGACTGAGCTCTGTTGCAGAGGCAAACTCTCTCTCCAATGGAGAATTAAGCAACTATATTTGCTGTATATAAGTTGTTAGACCAATCATGGTGCTCATGTTCGAATAGCAGTCCAATCCCAGAGCTTGCCCTTTACCTAAACCCACCTCATAACCCCCGTTTCCCCTGAGAGCAGCCTGTGATTGGCTCCAACTTGGCCCCTAATGAACCCTTTTATTAGGGAGATCACACCCACCAGTCCGTATTTGGACATGTGGAATATCGGGCTCCAAACTCAACAATGGTGAGCCTGATCACATACAAAGTTGTAGTCATTGAAAATGTGTCACACCTGTATGCATGCAGCACCACCAAGTTTTACAGTTCATGTTTTAAACCTTAACCGATAACTTTCTTTCTTCCATTTTCTCTCTCTCTCTCTCTCTCTCTCTCTCTCTCTCTCTCTCTCTTTTTCAGTCGGCATCTCGTCTGTCCGCTCGTCCCAGTAGTTCAGAGACGCCCAGTGCTGCTGAACTGGTCAGTGCCATCGAAGAGCTGGTGAAGAGCAAGATGGTGAGATGGAAATCCTAAGATAAACTCACAAGCACACACAAGTGTGTCACATTTGTACACAGAACAATTCCAGTCGATGTATTTACAAGCACACACACACTTCTTTGGTGTTGTTGACAGAGAATGGCATCATGGCCTACTAGTCATCTGTCAGGACTGTGACTCACTATGCCAGCTGTCCACTGTTCCAACAAATGGGCATTGCACTCTGGCCGATAGCCCAACACACTCTCTGGCCTAGTTACAGACACATACCAAAGTAAAGGCAATACAGTTTTCTCTGGGGTCTTACAGTTTTATTTTGATCCATGTTAAAACAAATGAAATGATGTTGGAGTGAAAAACATAAGATCACATACTGTAAACACAGCCTGTTTTTTCAGCTCTGTTTATTTTCTCCACCTCTTCACTACTTCTCCCTCTCTTTTTTCTCTTCTTCCTCTCCTCGCCTCTGTCCCCTTCTTTCCTTAGTCTCTGGAGGATCGTCCCAGTTCTCTGTCAGTAGAGCCGGGCGACAGCAGCTCTCCCTCCCTCAACCCCTCCGACAACTCCCTCCTCTCCTCCTCCTCACCCATCGATGAGGTGGAGGAGCGCAAGTCTGGCTTCCTCAAGAGGAGACAGTGAGTTATAAGCCAGTGTCTTGTTAGTGCTTTGATAAACAAAAGCTGCTTGAGTTCAATCACTTAATCATGTTTGTCCTCATTTGTGTGCTTATATGGAGTATTTCTGATGTTCGTCCATGGCTGAGTGCATTACATTTGTATTACACTGTGACAATTTCTGTTTTCTGTCTCTCAGTTATGTGCTTCTGGAGCTGGTGGAGACTGAAAGAGACTATGTCAGGGACCTGGGATCAGTGGTGGAGGTAAAAAAAAAAATTTAAAAGACGTTAAAATATCCCATATTTTACAATTTTCCTGTCTTTTATTTGAAGTTTTGATATCCATAAAAAGATATATTTGTGATTTTACGAACCAAAAATCATCTCAATGTAGTTTTATGTCTCCTCTGGCTGACTGTTCTCTGAGTGATAGAATAAGAGTAAAACAGATTTCAGGTAAACAACCCTGCAAGGTTGGATGGTGGGCCCAGATTGGCCGGACATGGCTGAGGATGGTGACTGCTTTGCTGTGACATCACAAAGATACAGATGTCCTGACAGCTTGTTTTGAGGCTCAGTGTCTGAATACCGGCTGTGTTCATTTCTCTGTGGACTGAGCACTTTGATACATTCACAGTATTATTATAGAACCTAGACCTGCTTTATGATCAAAAAAGACATACATACTTTACATAAAATGGGACCTTTAAAGCCTTTAAAGGTTGCTGTATATTTCATAGTAAGTCAACCTTCATCCCCTCAGGGCTACATGAGCAGGATGAAAGAGGAAGGAGTTCCAGATGACATGAGAGGAAAAGACAAGATTGTCTTTGGAAACATCCATCAAATCTATGACTGGCACAAAGAGTATGTGGACACCCTCCTTCAACAACTTTTAAAGTTTATGTATTATCTGCCCCCAGAATGAACATGTATACCAGTCAATACTATGTTCCTTGGCAGGTTAAATCATGTGTTCATGTTCTCTCTTGGTCGGTTCACAGTTTTTTCCTGGGAGAGCTTGAGAAGTGTTTGGAGGATCCCGACAGGCTGGCTCCTTTGTTCGTCAAACAGGTGAGACTGCTGTTCACATTTGTTTTTGTTGGATTTTCTGATACAGCTTGCTGAATTTAAAAGAGAGAGTAAGGAAATGACATTTTTCAAGCTGTCAAATTATTTCTCACTTTTAAAAGCTTTCTTTGATTTCTGGCTTTGTTTCAACTACAGGAGCGGAGGCTACACATGTACATTGTGTACTGCCAGAACAAGCCTAAGTCTGAGCACATTGTGTCAGAGTACATTGACACTTACTTTGAAGTAAGATTGTTAAACCATTTTACATCATTTTACACCTCCCAAACCTACTGGCTTACTTTGATATCCAATATTCATTCAAATAAAGTTGTTGGCTGTAGAATTATTTTGAACTTATCAACATGCTTGTAAGCAGATTATCTTTCTTGTATTGGTCACTAATTAGTATTTCCTGGAGATAATATGTTTTCTCTCATTAGGACCTGAAGCAGCGACTTGGCCACAGATTGCAGATCACTGACCTGCTAATCAAACCTGTGCAGCGCATAATGAAGTACCAGCTGCTACTAAAGGTAAATCCACCATGGTGTTTCTTGCCTTTTAGACAGCATTCAAGCAAAGGACAAATATTGTCTGTGCTGAACTTATTTATTCAACACAATGAACATTTCTCTACATATCTGAACTCTTTCACAGGATCTTTTCAAAGTTTCTAAGAAGGCTGGAGCGGATATAACAGAGCTGGAGGTAAGACAAACGGTTTCAGCTCAAGCTTCATTTAAGTGATAATATACACTAATCTTTTGCCTTTTGCCACACGTGATTTGACCTCAGTTCATTTTACTTGAATCTAATGTCAGAAATTTGTCTCTAAAGGCTTGCTTTACTCTCATATTCTACTTTAGAAAGCTGTGGAGGTGATGTGTGTGGTCCCCAAGCGCTGCAATGACATGATGAATGTTGGGCGCCTTCAAGGCTTCGATGTAAGACTGCTCTTTATACAATTTTACGACATGTAATGTCATGTAAGCTGATGATGAGGCAATCAATTTGCAATTTTAGTAAATTGCCACTAGGTGTCAGTGTGCACTCATTTTTTGCAGATATCTGATACTGTAAGCACTAGTTGGTAGTTTATTAGCAAAGGTCTTTTTTTCTTGCCTGTTCTAAATTTATGAAAACTGGTAGAAAAGCTTAGAACAGCATGCTCTCCTCCACTGCTGCTGTCTGTTCTCTGAGTCCGTTTCTCTACTTCTTTCTTCAGGGTAAAATTGTAGCTCAGGGCAGATTGCTTCTCCAAGACACCTTCATGGTTTCAGACCAGGATGGAGGGCTTCTATCCAGGATGAAAGAGAGGAGAGTCTTCCTGTTTGAGCAGATCGTCATCTTCAGTGAGCCCCTGGACAAAAAGAAAGGCTTCTCTACTCCTGGCTACCTCTTCAAGAACAGCATCAAGGTGAGTGCAGCTCAGTGAAGTCTCAGAAAGCTACTGTTACAAAATGTAAGCCTCCCACTCGTGATAATATTGAATTAGAATGAATAAAATGATGCAATCTATGGATTGCACCGTAGCTTCTTATCCATGAAGCCAATGTCAAATTCCTTTAACGAATGTAAACATCTCCTGTGTCCTTTTAATTTTTATTCTCCACCACTCTCTTCTTTCTTACTCCAGGTGAGCTGGCTGGGTCTAGAGGAAAATGCAGATGACCCCTGCAAGTTCACACTTACTTCAAGATCATCTAGTGGTAACCTGGAGAGGTACACCATCCATTCGGCGAGCCCTGGAATCAGTCAAGTCTGGGTCCACCAGGTCAGCCAGATACTGGAGAACCAACGCAATTTCCTCAATGGTATGTTATAATTACTATCCACACAAAATGACATGTTTACACCAAAATGAGGTTGGTCCTTTTGTGGAAATGTACACAATTAACAGTAGAATTGTGTTTGAGTTTTCAGGTTTTCAGCAGCTTCTTCTGAATAATCTCTAGTTATTTACACAAATCTAATTCTGTGACTTGAATCCTCTCCCACAGCTCTGACATCCCCCATAGAGTACCAGAGGAATCATGTGGGTGGCGGCGGGCCGGGTGGGCCACCCAGCAGTAGCAGCAGCAGTACTGGAGGCCTGCCTGGGGGCAGCAGCTCCAATAGTACCTCCAACATGGGAGGGGGAGGTGGCGGCGGTGGTTCTGGAGGATCAGGGGGCAGTTCCTCTTCTCTGTGTGGCCCTCGCTCCCGACCCTCCCGCATCCCCCAGCCATCCTCACGCCTCCCCCAGCCCGTCCACCACCATCACCCCCCGGGCCCCGAGGGGCCCGACCGATCAGCAGGTATGTGGTCACCCTGCCACCCTCAGTCCCTCCCCTCTAACCCCTACTCAGACACCACCACAAATGGAGAGCTGTTAGCCTCAGAGGTCCCTAAGATGAGGATGCTGGATAGTCCTCATGGAAGTAACAGTAATAACAGTAACAAGCCATCAGGCAGCATGGAGGGCAGTGTCAGACAGGCTCTCGGAGTCTACGAAGAAACCCAGAAACATCAATCAGCTGGAATACCACAAATGGCTGTGGCTCCTCTGAATTTGCCCCTAAAAAGCCCTCGAGTCGGGACGGTTTCTCCTCTGATCTCACCTCAGTCCCCTGGAGGAGGAGGAGGAGGAGGAGGAGGAAAGGAAGCATTTGTCCCCTCCAGTCCAGCTCATAAAGGCAACACTTTCTGGGCTATGGTCCCTGCTGTGCCTCCCTCTCAAGCCAGCCGGCCTGGTTCTTTCTCCTACCCCAGTGACAGTGTTGGTGGAGGGGACTCATTGGGCAGGGGAAGCCATGGGACGCCTTCTCATCACCGCCACTCGACCCACAGTAAGGACATAGACCGCATGAGCACCTGCTCCTCCACCAGCGAGCAGTCCATACACTCCACCCAGAGCAACGGGGTAAGATGCCAAGTCAAGGCCCAGGCTTCAGTGAGGCCTAGAGCTACTCACTAGTGACTAACCCCGCCCTGGCTGTCAATCAGTCACCCTGCCGCTGGCTCTGAGAATGGCTTGTACATGCAGCAACTACTACAGTGAAGATTAATGGCTATCTGAGTGCACTAACTTCACCGACAGTGTGTGTGAGAGAGACTCTTCTGGCTCTCCCAGAGTGTACTAACAGTGTGGATCTGACTCACAGAGCAACTGTTGTATCTGCTTTCTAAGGCACTCTCTCTGAACTTCAATATGTGTGTGCTTCTCAACTTCAGCTAATAGACACTAACATCTGCCAAACAATTTAAAAAACACAATTTCTCTTTGATCTTTTCCATTCATTCTTCCATGGGAAGCTTCCCATGCAATAATCAATGATCTCTGGTCCAAAGTTTGTCCCGTATGAGGAGCTCTTTCACATTTTACATCCTTTCTCCCTTTTTCCTGTTAGCCAGTTTAGTCTGAATGTTGCAGTGGTTAGCCTTGAGACAACATCAGCTGATGTTTGCGTCACTTCAACCTGCTTTGTCTCTCTTCATGATGAGTGTCTTGTATATTTCATCTTGGAAACAGTTTTTTTTTTTTTTTTTACTTCAACTCCACTCTGTCTTTATGAACACAAAGTTTCTTATTTCGGCATCTCTGACTGGACGATCATAACTTCTGCCTCACAACTTCTCAGAACATAACTGCTCTCTGATATAAAAACCTCAGCTATCACTGTAGACACAGACAATTGTTTTAACCATACTTCTGCAAGATGAAAAGCATTTTGCAACGCTTCTTCTGCTGCATGCATCAAGCATATTTGCAAGGTCATTGGTGTCACCATGGTCATGATGGATTTGAATGGTTTCAAGCCAATGCTAAACTTCTGTATTTCCCTTTTACAGGAATGTTGGTGCATGTGTGTATTTTAATGTATGTGTATGTGTGTGTGTGTGTCCAAATGTGTCGGTGTGCGATTTAAATCTAAAGTTCCACAATCCTCTTCTCTGACAGAGTGAAAGCAGTAGCAGCAGCAGTGTGTCCACCATGTTGGTGACCCAGGACTATGTGGCAGTGAAGGAGGATGAAATCAGTGTGGTGCAGGGTGAAGTGGTCCAAATGCTAGCCAGCAACCAGCAAAACATGTTCCTGGTGTACCGGGCAGCCAACGAGCACTGCCCTGCAGCTGAAGGCTGGATCCCTGGCTATGTATTAGGACACACCTCATCCTCCACCACACCAGAACTCCCTGAGGGAACAATCAAGTAAGTTCTTGAGACAAAAACGAACAAGTGTAAATGTCAGAATCCACAATGATTATCTAAAAAAACAATAGAACCTGATTTTTTTCTCTTTTTGGTGTGGCTTTGTGTTTTAGAAAATCATTATCATGGCACACAGCACTCCGCATCCGCCGAAAATCTGAAAAAAGAGACAAGGAGGGCAGGAAAACAGAGAACGGCTACCGCAAGTCTCAGGAAAGCCTGGCCAACAAAGTCTCTGTCAAGGTAGAGATGATGATGATAACTGAGTTAAAGTCATTTTATTCTTTGTCCTTTCTAATTTTGTCTTTACATCTTCATTACAGCTTCTCAATCCCAACTTCATCTATGATGGTATGTGCACATTGTGGCTTTTGGTGAAGGAGTGGATGAGTGTGTGTGTGTGTTTAAAAATGATAAAGGAAACATAAAGAAAGACTGAACCCATATACCATACAAATATGTTTGCCTGAATTATCCATTATGGTCTTGTGAATTTCCTGCCATCTATCCCTTCTTATCATGAGCTCTTATTTTGAAACTTGTAACTTAAAACATAGCATAAAACAAAAACATGTTACAAGATAATTCATGATTGAAGATACTGTATCACTTTCTCATAAACTTAAACATATATGCTTCTCTCCAGCTCCTCCAGAGTTCCTCATCCCTGTTAGCGATGTAGCATGTGAGAGTGGCGACAGTGTTACTCTGAGGTGTAAAGTGTGTGGTCGACCCCGGGCCACCGTCACCTGGCGGGGACCTGACAACACCACTGTGAGCAACAACGGACACTACAGCATCACTTACAGGTAACAGCAAAGCTATAACAACTGTTTTGTGTTTGTGAAGTTAATTTAACTATTGCAACCACACACAGCCAAACTTTACACAGTCCTGCCCTGTAAGAATGAAAATAAGCTGTTAAGAAGGAACGTTACTGTACACACAAAATTTAAAGACATAGATAGGATAGGGAGAGAGCCCAAGTAGCACCTCAGAAATATAAAATGCTCCTGTATATTTGGCATCATGTGCAACTCCCAGAGTATGATCCAGTGGAGAAAAACTCTGGCTTGCATGGTGCATCTTGTTTGATAGTTTTCTCTCCTTCCTTGTATCTGTCCACAGTGACACTGGAGAGGCAGCCCTGCGTATCCTTGGAGTGTCTGTTGAGGACAGTGGTATGTACACCTGTGTTGCCACAAATGTAGCAGGCTCTGTCACCTCTTCGGCCAGCCTCAGAGTCTCAGGTGAGAGTCCTGTTATGGTATGCACCCTTTAATTTTTCATTTGCTAGTGAGATACCTGAGTTTGTTCTGTAAAGGTTAGTTAATGGGTACATTGTGATACACCACCTCAGTTAGGGGTTTTTCTGCTGAAATTTTACACGTGGATTGGACTTTAATTGCTTTCAAACAAATAAGCAGAAATGAAAAAGTCCTTTTAAATTAGCGGTTAGTATACTTACAATATCTGTTCCCAGGAATCCCTGATGATGGCACTGAAGTCATCTGGAAAGGCAGCTTTGATTCTCACTACACAGAGATTACTGAACTAGGAAGGTAAGAATGTGTTGATGAAATCCCCACTTCTTTTATCTCTAACTTTTTGACTGTCATGTGGTGCCGTTTGACCACATCAAAGCTAATAAATTCTCAGTCTTATTGATGTTGTTAACAGTGGTTTCCACAGCAGTATTATGAAGGTATTTAAATGTGTAGGGCTTGAAATTTCTTTTTCATTGACCACAACACCCGCTTCCCTTTGACACTGAATGATCTGACACATTTAAGGGTGTGTATTATTCCCAACGGATTTTGGCTCATCCAGACAAATGCACAATGTGAGGGAAAGGATTAAATAATGATTTCCAGAACGTAGAAACAGATAAAGCATCAACTGAAGGATTGGAAAGTCAGATCTTGAGATCCAGAGAAATTGTAGCAGTAATATAAACAAAATGTCCCTCAAAAAAGGGATAGTGCTAGGATTCTACACAACATTAACTATGGTATTCAAATATTCCAAAAAATGTCATTTCTCCTCCCCAGGGGCCGGTTCTCAGTGACTAAGCGGTGTGACCAGAGAGGGAGTAAATGGACAGTCGCAGCAAAACACGTCAACAAGAAGCTGTTGCGTCGAGAACAGGTGCTGCAGGAGATCAGACTCCTACAGACTGTGGACCATCCCAACCTGGTCAGGCTGCTGGACACATATGAGACGGTCAACAGTTACGTGCTTGTGCTAGAGATGTAAGTTCAGTAGTGTTTCCATGAAACTGTTGTGACTCTCGGTTGTTTGAAGAATATGAATGGATTATCGTTGTGAATTTTCAATGACATACAAATGCATTCTGCGTTTCTGTCTTCAGGGCAGACCAGGGACGTTTCCTGGACTACATAGTGAGCTGGGGAAACTTGACGGAGGAGAAAGTGGCTCTTTACCTCAGAGATATTCTTGAAGCTCTCCACTACCTGCACGGCTGGAGGATAGCACACCTTGATCTCAAAGTAACTACAGTTGATTACATCTTTCCTCAGGTCATGTAGTCTGTGGAATATCATGGGGTTCATAAGAGAGATTTATTCCAGACAATCAGGGAATTCTTTGAAGTTTTACAAGTGGGTCAGTGTAGAAATATCAAATGGAGGAAACCTCTTGATGATGGTTTTCAAGCTGAGCTGCATTTTTTTTTTGGTCTTAGTACTATTAGTTCTTTCTAGTAAAATTTAGTTGAATTTATCTATTTTAAAGAACTGGCAAACAAACTAAATCTCGTGTGGGCCAGTGGATGTTTTCTTCTGTATCTGCCTTTCATGCATGAATTTCCTTTTTTCTTTGAGCACCCCAGTGGCTTAGGGCTTAGACGCTGAGCATGAGCTGCACCATCCCCAGTTCAAATCCTGCTGGGGACTTGTGTTGCATCTCCCTCATAACCTATAAGCTCTCCACCGTTATTATCTAATTGCGGCATAACATGCCCTAAAAAAGTAATTATTTAAAACTTTTTTTTTTCCTGCTCCTGCAGCCTGAGAACATTGTGGTGGAACATGCCTCTTCTCAGCCAATAATCAAGCTGACAGACTTTGGTGATGCCGTTCAGCTGAACCCTCCCTCCTCCTACATCCATCCTCTCCTGGGGAGCCCAGAGTTCTCTGCTCCTGAGCTGGTCCTGGGTCTGCCTGTCTCACTGATGTCTGACCTCTGGAGTTTAGGTCTGTAACATGTGCATTTATAAACTGAACTGAATAGAACTTATTCAGCAGTATATAGTACATAGTACAAACTTTTTTATATTCATTTTGTATGTTGATGCTTCAGGTGAGATTCTGCTGTTGTATAGATTCAATTTCCTCAAGAGAAATGTTAGAGAGAAAATTCAAGAGAATTTTTGAGACAAATGAGTTATCTAGTAAAGGATTGTTTTGACAGTGAGGGTGCTATAACAGGTATTGATGTAGAAAATAATTGATGGAAGTAACACAATAAAATGGTATAGATATAGTGACATCACTGTTTGCTCTTACCAGAACAGGTGTGTTTTTTAAAAGTATTTAAATATATAATATTGTAAATATACGTTACTTATAAAAATTTATTGAAAAAATGAAAATGATTGGCTCACATCCCACCTAGTTACTAACTGACTGACTGACTAACTCGTTGATTGATTAATTTACGGGTGTATTGATGGACTGGATGTTTTACAGGGGTGGTGACCTATGTTGTGCTAAGTGGCGCCTCTCCCTTCCTGGATGAGAGTTTGGAGGAGACATGTCTGAACATCTGTCGCCTGGACTTCAGCTTCCCTGAGGACTACTTCCAGGGTGTGAGCCCAGCTGCCAGGGACTTTGTCCGCCTGCTGCTTCAGGGTGAGCCGGAACGACGGCCCTCTGCAGCATCTTGCCTGCAGGAGCCCTGGCTCCAGCCTCGAGGTGTGATAAACAGAGAAACTGGTCATGCCACCTTAAATCACACGCAGCCGCCATCTCAGAATCACCACACGGCACATCTGGACACCTCCAGACTCATTTCCTTCATCGAGAGACGAAAACACCAGAACGATGTTCGGCCCATTGGAACCATTAAGACCTTCCTACAAAGCCGCCTGCTCAACCACATCTGAACAACGGGTCACAACGGGTCACTAAAGTGGGAGCAACTGCATGTCCTGTGCATTGTTATCGGATAGAAGGAATCCATGCCTGTGCAGCAAACTACGGTGGATGAGTAACCTGGTTCAGACCTGCTGAGAGGACCACCAGCAACATGTCCATGATGATTTCCTTTTCCCTCACTAAGCCACAAAATTCATGCTGCTGCTGACTGACTGACTACTCTGCTGATAAACCCTTTGACTCTCCCCACCTGTCCTTAACCTTGGCATATTGTCATTATGCCTGCACAACAAATGAACTGTTGGAATCTATTTGAGAATCCAATCCTTGACTTCGCAGGGAGAAAACCAAGATTTCTCAACAAGCCAGCGTGAGCAAGTCTTGCGTTTTGGACAGTGTTAAACAGAGAAAATAGAATACTGTATAATAAGAGTAATTCAGGCTGCTTTCGGTTAAACACATGAAAATGTTTTTTTGTAATGAGAGATTACTTTTTGTAAATGAAACCATGTACAGTGAGGAAACAGAGAACTGTCTTTATTCATACCTTTTGGAAAACAAAGGTTAGTTAGTGGGCAGAAAGAAAACAAGAGAAATTAGATGTGTGAACAAAGTGGCACCCATCAGCAGGGTCCATTTATTCTAGATGAAGACCAAAACCATGTTTTCCAGAAACACATTGTAGTTACACTCAGTGCAATAGTTTGCTTATCTTTATGCCCCCACTTTTAGTTTTAAAGGTGAAATCATTTTGGTTTGTGAACACTTAGAGAAATTCACTTATCTTGAAAAAGCATTAAAGCTATTCGGCATAGCTTTTCAGATTTCTACCTGCATCCGCCTTATTTGTAAATAAACGTATTCCTGCCTTTCATTCTCATTTTGAAGAATTTGTCTCAGAAGAATAAAAGCTATTTCCTTTGCCGAATATTAGTAAGCCCATGCAGCTGCTGAGATGAGTCACTTCCTGCAGACCCTCAGTAGACGGATTTTCACTCACTGAACAAACCGCTACTAGAAATGCACTCGTGTTTTGCATCAATTCCCATGTGCAATGTTGCAGCTTTAACATTTATGCAACTATTTATGAAAATTTGTGTTGTAGCCGTATTCTTAAAAAGGCATGTACGTACCTGGTACTGCGATAGATGTCTGTATTGTGTTAACTCTTATGTATTAAGTTCAGTATTAATATCTGCAAAACCCCCAGACAAGAGGAGGGTTTTCAGAAATAATGTATAAAAATGTGTATCTATAAAATATAGGCACTTATGCTTTCATTTTGTCATTTTTCTGTTTTTATTTTCTGTAACAATACCAAAGTTGACTATGCTTTCTTTTCCTGCTAAAATGTGTTTTTTTTTGTTTTTTTTTTATTATTATTTCTCATGTTAAGTTATAACAGAGCACACTGAACCCAGACATATGAGTGTTTACATAGGTTCAGTCTGGCTTTATTTATTCTTATTGTACTGTAATAAGAAATTGTTTGGTGGTATATGCTGAAGAAAAACTAATACTTCACATGTCTTTTTTCAAGCTGTGCACAAAGTGGTTTGCTGTGTGAGTTTGTTTGGCTTTTGTAGCTAGATGCTGGTGTATGTTGCTAGATTTTTTAGCATCTCAGTTCGACGTCAAAGAGACACAGACTTGGTTGACATTTTCTACCAAGCAATACGTCTGGAAAACTTTGCTCATTGTGGCCCCATCCAACATGGATTTGAAATGATTGGGAAATATATCATACTAATTAAGAAACACCCAAATATCACACCACCAACATTTCAAATACACCCGTTTGATAAGTATCCATCAGCATTAACAGATATCTGCCGTGAAAGAGATCTCTTCCAGTTCTTTTTATTTGAACGAGATGTCTTGAGGTTAAGAAGTTGCTGAGAACTTGTTTTTTTTAAAGTGCCAGTTGAGTGAGTCAACCTAGAGAGGGGGGTGAAACTGAAAACATGCATTGTTTGTTATTTTATTTGAAGGTTGTTACTGTTACTGTCAGATGATCTGATTTAATGTTTTAAAAAAAAAAAAATAGCAATGTGTCAAGTCAATAACATGTTGAGTTTAATGACTCCCTGTTGGTCTGTACAGTCTAAGTCTCTCATTTTGTGTCATTTCTATTTATTGGTATGGATCTGGGTTTCCCAAAATCATGCTGTTAATGAGTTTAACGAGTTCTCTTAAAACCTATTCATGAAAAAAAATATGATCTAAGTAATAAAATGCCTTTGGGAAACTCAGCCTATTCATGATGTAAAGATGTACAGAGAGGGTCGGGCAGTTTGCCCACACCCAGGATGTAAACCTCATAACTATGTCATATTTTAAATACACATAGAACAAGACTGCAGCAATGTAATTTTGAATGTCTTATTATGACTTATTTTTACTTTTGCATGTATATTTCTTTGTACAGAAGATTGTGTTTACATGTTATTTTGTGTTGTAAATATTTTATTTTGTCCTCTGTTATTTTGCCATTAAACGTACAAGGAACAACTGCTGTCTCTTAAACTTTGTGTTCACACACAATGCACTCGCATACACCCACATATGAAACTGTAGTTTGTCTTGAAATGTTTTTTATTTTTTCCATAACCTTCGAGGGTTGAAAGGGGAAGTAATCTTGTATTCCCAGAATGAGTAGAAGCCAAGAAACCCCCTACAATAATGAACAACTTCCCAATTATGACAGGAAGGCTGATTTTACACTTTAAACTAGAACCCTTGATAAAAAAAAAGAACAGGCTGGTTTTACATATGATTTAATGTTTCTTTTTATATTCTTAATGCTGTTTTTATATTCTTGCATAATGGTGAGTGTGATATTTAGACTGACAGGGGAAAAACATTTTTTTTCAACGATGAAAAGCAAGCTGATACAATCAAAATGAGAAAGCGATATGTACAGTAATAGCGGTGAATGTATTTACTGTGTTGAAGATCTATATCTGAGATTAACCATAAAAAGGAACTAGAGAGGGGGTGTTTCTGGCCTTATCTTCCATCTGCAGATGCTGCTCCTGTGCCTCAATCAGTATACTGCTGTTTCAATGCTAAGAACACACAGTTTCCCCACCTCCTTAACCCATTTCTATGTTAGTCACTTGTGTGTTCATTGAGCAAAATAGGGAACTTACCACAACAACGGTTGTCTTAATCCTTGTAGTGATTATCATCCTTGTGTGCTCTCAGAAAACCTTTTAAAAAAACATGAGCGGGAAGTCCTTTATTGCGCAGCTGTAGTCTTTTAAATTCAACACATACAAATATTGAATAGACACTTTGCTGTTTACATTAAGAAGTAACTCACAGCTGATCTGCACAGCTGTAGTTTTTTAAATTCAACACATACAAATATTGAATAGAAACTTTGCTGTTTACATTAAGAAGTAACTCACAGCTGATCTGCACAGCTGTAGTCTTTTAAATTCAACACATACAAATATTGAATAGAAGCTTTGCTGTTTACATTAAGAAATAACTCACAGCTGATCTGCCAGTTTACTTTTGTTCACCTGCAATACATTGCATCTCTGCATGTCCGCAAGTGATTTTAATGAACATGTTAGTACACAGATGTCGGTGAGAAAAGAACAACAATTCCTGTCAGGTGTGAAATTCATTTTGTTTTTCTCACCTTCAGCAGTAGCAAATGTTTTGCATGAAACCACAAAAGACATAGCTGTATAATCTCATCATACAATCTGATGAAAATCTCATGCACGAGCTGTGAAGTGTAAAGGTGATGCATGCTGGTGTAGTGTTCCTTCTTTTTTTGGATCACATTTGTATCTTATGTTCCTGTTTACACATTTGGTTTGACCAATGAACAATGTGTCACATTGTGATTTGCGATTATAGGACTTATTTGACCATGTGTATTTCTTAGCATCCAGACTTTATATCCTTGTAGTGATATCTCACCGACTTGAGTTCTGGGTATCCTTAACCCACTGAATTCAGCAGTGAGTCACAGACAGAAATCCCTGTCTGACTATTATTTTCATGGTTTAAATGAGTGAAACCTCAGAGGAGATGAAACACACCAAGATAGCAGGTTATCTAAGGTTTCCATTACTAAAAGGGATTTTCTCAGTGCTCTGCTGAGAACACAGTGTGATTGTGACCTACGCACTATATTATTATCAGATAGTGTAGTACATTAACTGTGTCACTAGGTGGCACTAAAGAACTGATGATATGTTGAATAGTTCCAATCACGTTACATGTTTCATTAAAATAACACCCAGCGAGGTTCACAGTACAAAACCAAGTCCCTCAGAGTCCATTGGGGAATTAGCAAGGAATTCACAGGAATACTGTAAGTGATGTACTTACAGATCTCCTCCAGACATGTTTAATGACATGTAGAAATACTCTTTGTGGAATAATAATTAGTATCTCATATGTTTCTTCTACTAAAATTCAAATAACATCTATTACATCCCTAACCCGTTATGAAATCTGGATGAATATACTAATCTTTTTTCATTTCAAAAAGTTTAACTTTTGGACACAAAACATACACACATACTATACATGCATCACTCTGCACAGTGACTCTCACGCATCCAGTCAAGTAAGTCCGAATCAGAAATAGGCACCCCGTCTGAAAACTGTTACTGAAACTTTCTTTCCACTCCTTTCTCAGTGAAGAGTTTCAGAATTTTTGACAAGTTTCTGGCAGTGGATAGAAGAGTTGGCTCTGCTAACTTCAAGGTCTGTTAGGTTTCCTTTTGTTCTCTGCTTCTTGTGAAATTGCAACGTTACGGTTACATAAGCAAGGTTTTTGTTCTTATTAGAGATGGCCATAATTATGTAACATCAGGTAGCTCAGCTAAAGTTCGGAATTTATTTCAAACAATTCTGCAGACATTGTTCTGGGATCCCTCAAAGCACTTTTACACTCTTGTTAAGAAGTCAGTTATAGTTTGTTTGGTTTATTTTGAGGGTTTTTTTCTTCCCTGACTTCAATCTCTGTCCTTTTCCCTTTCAAATGAGGAATGCAATGAGAATAGTCTTTAAGTTTTACTGTGTTTTTATCACTGATTATTTTAATTTTATGTCAGAACCAGGAAATTGCAGTCTTTACATTTATTACTGTTGAATACATCTGTGTATGTGCAGCATCTATTCAGCTCTAATTAACAAACTTATCTTTCAAGAACATTCTGTGTTCCAGTATTTTGATGGCCACACAAAATGACTTCAGGATCAGACCGTTGCCATCTATTGGTGCTCATCAGACCTCTCACCCAGGTGCCCCAGTTTTTGGCAGTTTCGACTGTCTCTGAGAACCCTTAAAACCTTTGCACCATGGACTAGAGGCTTCTTTAGGGACCTATAACTTCCATGCTCCTACTCTCCCTACTGTTTTACATTACGGTATATTATTTATTTATTTTATTTGTAAGATACCATGTACAATAGTGAACATAGATGTTACAGCGTTCTACCACAGCTAGCCCAGTTGCACCAGTGGCAGAACAGCACTAAACAAACAAGACAAAATACGTAATACCAAGCTACAGTAGTACAACACACACACACAAACACACACACATACATCATGTCAATACCATGTGTATGTTGGACAAATGAAAAGTTTTGCTTTGTATTTGTATACAAAGCAAGACCAATGAAATACAGTCAGTGGTTACAGAGTTACGTAGTTTTTAGCAGATTTTTTCAATTTGGCTTTAAAGCTGCTGTGAGAACTGTAACCCTTCGTGTCGTCTGGTTGGACGCTCCACTGAGTTGTGGCTTTTACAGAGAACTGTGCCCAGATGCAGTGAAATGAAAAGCGGCGTCAGGTGCAGATATCTACATCAAGAAGAAACAGGATGCCTGGCCAAAAATTAAGAAAAACAAACAAACAAAAATAAACAAATAAAAAAGGGAATTTGCTTAGGAGTTTAAAATAAACTAACTCTAAACTGCACTTTTAGCTATGCCCCTAAAAATGGGCCCAAGGCAGGAGCTGCAGTCTGTAGCTGTGTGTAGCTCTCTCTCAGCTGGACAAAATGTTCCCCCAAGCCACCTCAGCCTTCTGCCTTGTATACAGCTGAGCTCACCTACTGAAGAGACAAAAATCAATTATCTTATTCCAACAGTTCACATGAATAGCAAAATTCAAATACAACACATTATTAATGATAAATGCATTTAAGCCCAATAAAAATATGTTTTCTTTAAAAAAAAAAAAAAAAATTTAAAGTCAAAACCCTTGACCATCACAAAACACCCCTCCGACTCTACCACACTTGGTCTCCTCCACCCGGAACCCCTCTACTTAACCCATTGGACCGCTCCAGCTCAGGTTTGGCAGTTCCTGGTCTATGGCAGAGGAGGAGACAAGTGCCACTGAGAGGACAGATGAAATGCAATTTCAGATCAATGTATTAATGTAGGTGGAGGAGAGAGACCTGCTCTGTGTGTGAGCATGTGCCTTACTTTAGGGCATGGGGTTTCCCCACGACAATTGTGTTTTACCACGATCCTACAGCCTACAGAATAGGTTTCAGTATGGAGATAGTTCTTAACTGGAAGTAACTACTTTTAACAACAGAGGTGACATGTTTGTCAAAGCAGACCTCAGATTCAAGGATTACACTCATGTTTTTAGCATGACGCTTCACAAAGGGAATGAGGTGGTCAAGCTTACTTGACAAAACTTACGTTTTGTTACTGTTTAACTGAAGGAAGTTGTTTGCCATCCATTCCTTGATGTCCTTGAAACAGTCCATGGGAGGTTGAGGGGAGACTGTGGATTTTAGTAGGAGGTAAAGCTGTGTATCCTCAGCATAGAAGTGGCAGGAGATGCTATGTTTTCAGATGATGTTTCATGTTCATAACAGTAGAGTAACCTGTTGGAATTGGTTGAAGTAGGCTAGGTCACCTGGACAAGGACAAGGAAGCGAGGTGTTGAAGGGAGAGGGAGATGGAGTTGATCTGATGTTTCCAATTTTTGTTTTCAGAGGCATCGATGTTGTGGGAGGTGCAGGGAGTGAGGATAGAAGGGATAGATAGGGTTTGTGAGAATGTTTACCAATGATCTCTGAGAAATATTTAGCCCTAGCTTTCTTGGCTGCTGTTTGAAAATTGGAAAGACAGTTTTTAAATATTTCCAGTGACACTCTGTCCAGCTTTATGACAGGCCTGCCTGAGGGAGCAGGCTGAATCATACAGCCACTGATGGTTTTAAGTCTGGGATGTTGATATTTGAGGGGGGCTATGGAGTCTAGGATAGCTGAGCAGGAGTGGAAGAGGGAGATTAATTTATCTGGACCCAGAGTAGGCTCTGCAGTAGAAGACATGGAGGTTGTGATGGTCTTTCTTTGATATGCTTCGGCAAAGTGAAGTGCAGTAAAAGAATTTATATGGTGAGAGTAGTAGCCAGATGTTTTGGTACTAAGCCGAGAACCAGATAGGGTGGTAATAAAACCAAGTCGTTTAAGCATGGCTTTTCAATGCTGAGTTTGTCGATATTGAGGTAGTATGACATAATAAGGTCAAGTGTAGCATGCCCTAGTACATGGGTTACATCCTGGAGAAGGCCAAAAGAGTCCAGGATGTGTTTGAATTAGTTTGCCATAGTTTTGCTTGGGCAGCACACATGGATATTAAAATCACCCAGGATTAACAATCTGTCTAATCTAACAATCAAATATTTAGGAAGTTCACCCCTCCCAATGCAGTTAATTCCCGTGAATGATTATTGATTATAACAGGGATGATGTGGCCCTCCGGATTGTCACATACATTGATATTAAAAGGGCTGAAGGTACTGGCAACGGTCTTGTAGGGGAGAGACCGTGGTCGTGATGCAGAGGTGGGAGGACAGTAATGTGTGTTAGTGTGCCATTCAGTAAAGTGGGCAGGGACCCCAAGCGAAGAGGGCGTTCCCGAGCGGCAAGTGTGACATGTCAACAGTCAGTCACATGGGTAAGACAGCACCATGTGCTGCATATTTGCATTCAGCATCCTCGAGCCATGTTTGTTTAAGAGGCCAGTGGTTCCAGAACAAGTTGAAGTTGTCGATGAGAGCCACGTTGTGAATTCTACAGGCGAACTGCAGCCAAGTATGAAGGCCAAGAAGTCTGCTGAAACCGCGGCATCGGGGAAACAGTGAGTGACTCCATTAAGGAAACACACATTCCTGATTGTGGAGTCGCCGGTAATCAGTGCGGAGGCGGAAGAGTGGCCCTGGGGAAGTTGTGTGTGCGCGGGAGCCGGCTGTAGTATCGAAGCATCGGCATCCATCACTGCAGAGGGATTCCCCGCTGTCTCTGAAGGAAAAAGGCCCCCGGGACTTCTCCGGATCACAGCCTGCGGCCAGATGAGGAAGAGGAGCTTGTCAGGGGCTTGTGATCACCTGAGTGACGTCCACAGGTGGTGGAGATGCTGAGGTGAAGTCCTGTGAGAGGGAGATCGTAGCGCCCTCGGACTGGTGGGAAGGGGCCTCGTCAGGGAGAGCAGCGGAGCGGTTCAATAGTTCCACACAAGATCGGGATGTTGCTTCACCAGGATTATTACGGCGGTTACGGACTTTCTCAGACCAGGATAGTGTCATCCGAAGGCTGGGCCGGTTTGGTAACGAGTGACCGGGACTGCGGCCTGCAGTAGCTGGGAAGAGGGCGACAGCGCCACCGGGGCAGCGAGAGACGCCTGCACCAGATGTGCTTGGAATGAGCTAAAGCGACCGACATAAAGCTGTCAATAATCTTATCTTTGTCTGGGATTTCCATCTCCAATCGTCGGATGTTGTCCTGCAGAAGCCGGTAAGCCAGGTTGCAATCCTCACACACAGCCTTCACTTCGGCACTCACGGCACTGTCCACCATATTGTAAAAATGATAGCAACTACGAAGTTAAGTAACAATGAATGAAGACATGAAAATGTCAACATTATGGGGCTGGACAATGCTTTTGCCTTTTATCTTGCCTGTGTCCAGACTAAGTCATGATTTGATAATGTGAACTCAGCTATTTTTGCATGTGTGTATACAACAGTGTCATCAGCATATACTGTATTTGCAGGCAGTTGTATCCCTTCATAGTGTTGCAGGGCTGATGTTTAAGAAAAGATGCACTGCTAAGTATTTATAAGTATCTCTACTTCAACTTAAAACAATCACCAGCACTACTCTTCAGACCCAAATTTGTTTGACAGTATATTAAGAGTACCAACTGATTAAGATAAATAAAGACTGGCATCATGGCCATAGCTGGTTTTCCATTTGAAATAGGCACTACATTAAAAAATGTAAAAAAAAAAAAAAAAAATCACATGCAGATCTGGCTCAATCTCAATATTTTGTTTTGTGCATGAAATCTATGACGGTTTACAAAATATCTCAAATATTTGAAATTACATCTAAGGTCTGATTTTGTTTGTGGCACTCCTGTATAATACAGGGTCCCTGTTGCGTTTTAGAGCTCTGGCAGTTTATGGAGCTGTTGGATCCTTATTTATTACTCACATTCCACTGCTCAGCAGGTGGCAGCCAAGATGTGCAGCAGAGCACCAGCACAGGCAGGAAAGAAGAAGTAGACTGCGCAGTAGTAACCATGGATGTAAACAATGCTGGATTCATAATACATTTGTTACTGTAAATGAGCATGTGCTCAACATGTGACTTCTAAACATAACTTTTGTTGTCAGCGCAACTTTAAACATCAATCACTGGACATGGTGCTTTACCAGTGAACAGTGTCGGGAAAGTTACTTCTGAAATGTAATAGGTTACTGATTACTAATTACACTGTTAAAATGTAGTTAGCAATTTTTACAGAAAAGAATACATTGATGTGATCACCAACATTTTGATAACTGTAGTTTAATTAAAATTTTTTTCTCAATAACTGCAACAGATTACAGTTACATTCGTTCTGTAATTCAATTGTGTAATCCCCTTACATGTGACTAGTTCCTCGGCAAAACTGCTCGTGAAACATGATTTCAGTCTTAGCAGGGTCAGCCCCTCCTCTCTGCTTCTCAGCATTTCAATGCAAATTATTGTCAGCAGCTTTGATAATAGCTCTTAAGAGGAAACTCCTACTTAGCAACTTTTGCTGCTATTTAAGAGGACTCCTTCTGCTAAGATAACGTCTTTTACTAACAGGCCCCAGGACACGAATGTTTGCACATGTGCTGTTTGAGGGAGAAATTACTCCAGGTTCACAGTCTGTCTCAGTTCATCTTTTGATGTTGAGCCATCACAAGCACATACGCAAAAATGAGGCAGGTCACAAGATTTCCCAGAAGTGGGTGTCATAAGACGATGATCACTGCTCCTTTCTCACTCATGGCCGTGTCAAGAAAAACCAAGATGACCAAGTTCCAAAGGGGCAAAAGTATAAGGAGAAGGGAAGAAATACAACCGGAACATTTCAGCATAGAGAGAAAAACAAACAAACAAACAAAAAAAACAGACTTGATTGAACTTTTGGACTATTTCCATAATACAGTTTTATTGAAGAAGGGAATTATGGTACATACATATTTAACATGACATCAACATTAAAAAAATATCTGCTTGTTTTGGGACATTCATGGTTGCTGTGACAAACACATAAACAGAAAATTCTCACAATATGCTTCTGTTCAGAATAGAATAAACTAAAATGGAAACAAAAACATTGTACAAAATAATATCTCATGAGACACACCATGATACAGATGATGGAAATTCCATATGATGTAATTCAGTAAAAGATAATTGAAAATACTTCAACCAAGAAAACATGCTGCTTTACCGTACTTTACCTTACTGCACAGTTATTCTGTGAGGGAAATAAAAACTGTCAAAAAGTACTGAGTAATAGCAGTGTTCAGTAGTATGAGGTGACTTATACTCAGTTGCTCTGCAGACTAACTCAGGTTTTTATTATTGGTAATAACACTCTTCACTCTATTTTCAGCATGTGTGTATCATAGTTTATTTCTGAGAATGAAAACCCTGCCTCAAACACATGCTGTTAAAGGGGGTCTCCATTGATTTGACACATCAGTTGTTTTATCAGTCAAGGCCAATAGCAGAGTGTCCTCTCAAAGCAAAAGTAAAGCTACAGACAGGAAATGCAGGGACAGAAATGGGGATGTTGTGGTTAAATGGTAGGCTTATACATCACAGCTACTCGACTACCGCACACCCTTCTAAATGAGCTTAGTTGAATACAACGTGATGATATCATAATGATGTCTCAGCATGGGCTTTGAGGTGTTACGTTTTAATGACAGGAAGCCTGGATTACAAAATGGGCTTTTAAAGACATGGGTCAGGGAGGGGACTGCATTATGAAAAATGTAAGATCTGGTGTTTATGGACCTTGACCCACTTGGCTCTAAATGTCAGGATATCTATCAATATCTTCATTAAATGTGAAAAACACAAGTAGAGTAACTAACCTAAAGTTCAGCAATGACTGCAAAGGTTTAGCTGACAGCTTACGCACTTCCCCTTTCAGGTGGTGGTTTTCTGTAGGTTGAGGTTAAGTGCAAACCTGCTGCAGCAGATGCTTTGAAATTTGCAATACTAACATTGCCAGATGCATCAGGGACTTTTTGCTCTGCAACAGTTTTGGTACACACAAAACTGAAGTATATGTGAGAGTGGTCATTACGTGTAAATAAAAGTATAATATTATAATATTTGTTTCACTTTCAGCATGCCATTTCCCCTTAACTGAATGCAAGGTAATAGTCAGTATCTAAATTGATTAGACTCTGGCTTGTTTTTTTTGTTGCAGATCCAATCTGTTTCCTCCTTTATTCAACAAAGACTGTCAAGTATTCTAAACTATATTTACAGTACAATTCCATTATACATTCGTATGTATTCCACGGAACTTATAATATTATATAAAAATATGTAAATGTACATACTTACTGTGCTTACATTCTATTTACAACATCATAAGACCATAAGATCAGACTTGTGTCCAAAAAACTGATACACAGTCATATTTACTTTCCTGTATTGTTAAAGATCCACCACTGACTAATTCCTACTTCTTTAACCCAGGTGTCTGCAACCTTTACTTTCTAAAGAACAATCTTGGCCAGAAAAAAAAAAAAAGGAAAATAAATCTGTCCATGCACTATTATATTGTTTTCTTCCAAGACTTCATTAGCTATAGGAAATTAAAGAGGTAACAGGCTGTGACGTAGCCTATAATGCACATTTTAGATGAGAAGAGTTTTTTTTAATTTGGTCGGTGTATTGGCTACATGTTTAGACCTATAACAATGACCGCAAAGTGTACTCATTTCCATATACCACATTTCCTTCTATATATAATAGCCTACAAAAAGTGAATATTAGTCAGACTTCTTTTGACTTCACAAGCGATGCTGTCATTGTGAAGATGATGAAGATAGAAGTAACAGGAAAACGTATATTACACCGCACTAATCACAGCACTGTTTCTCTCATCCAGGCTGGTGGTTTGTGAGTAGACTGACCCGAGTATCCTGTCCTGAGGTAAGCAGGCCTTGATCACCTGACACAGTCTGCAGGGAGTCCTGTTTATCAACCTCAGCAGGTGCCTCCTGAACTTCTCCCCAACAAACACATACAGGATAGGGTTAAGGCAGCTGTGAGAGTAGGCAATAGCCTCTGTCACTTGTAAAGTCAATCTGATGACTTTGCTGCTTTCACATTTTGTATAGATTTGCAGTAGTTCCAGTGCTTTGAAGAACGATGCAACATTGTAGGGGACCCAGCAGCAGAAGAAAACAGCTACCACTATTAAAACTAAACGGATGGCCTGTTTCTTGGATGACTGGCTGTACAGCAGTCTCCAGACAATCTGTGAGTAGCAGAAACCCATGATGAAAACAGGGACAAATAGACCCAAAATGTTCATTTTAAAAAGGCTAAAGACCGCCCAGAAGTGGGGGTTGAAAGAACTGTTATCGTTCAAATCAAAGTTGGGAGATGCAGGGAAGCAGAACTGAGATGCATTACTACTAGTCTGCTGTTTGAGAAAGATCAGGTCAGGGAAAGAAGCCAAAAATCCAGCCACCCATGTAACAGCAGCTGCAATCAGTCCAAAGGACCGTGTCCGTGCTCTCATAGCGTAAACAGCATGAACTATAGCCAAGTACCGGTCAATGCTCATTAGACTGATGAAAAATATCCCACAATAAAAAACAATATGATAAATGCCTAGGACCACCTTGCACATAGCATCCCCAAACTGCCACTGGTCCCTGGCTTGGTGGGCTAGGAAGGGAAGGGAACACACCAAGAGAAGGTCAGCGATGGCTAAGTTTAGAAGGCACACGTCAGTCATACTGCGGAGTCGCACCCCACAGGCGATGACCCAGATGACCAGAGAGTTTCCAAGAAAGCCCAGGAGGAAGAAGATGGTGTAGAGGGCTGGAAGAAATCTGGCCCCATGACGCTCATACACACACATCCCGAAGTCTTCATCAATGTCATAATAATAGTACTCAGTGGAAAGTGATATAGAAGAGCTGGGTATAAAAATCAAAACCAACAAAGAAAAAAGATACATGAATTAAGTATTACAGATCATTTTTATTGGATCTTCATAAATCTTGCTAAATATATATGACAAAATCTATACTTCTGTGCACCATAGTATGGAAAGCTGATAAGGTCATTATTCATTGTTCAATGTTTCTAAACACCAGTGCAAATGGGGCGATCTCTGATCAGTGTTTGTGAACGCTGCACAATGCACTGGAGGATGTGAACGGCGTCCTGTACGACGTCTACGATGCCTGTCTGTTTTATGCCAGTAGAATATAAAACAAAGTTGTTGTTTTTTTTTGACACAGCTTCATTAATGGACACTCCTACTACACTCCTGTTATGACATAATATAGGAGCTGCTTGAAAAGAGCAGCTGACTAACATCCAGCTCCACAGTGAATATGGGTTGGAAAAGCTGTAATGACTGCACTTGGCTGTTACTGGACGACTTCTGACAGTCTTACTGAGATATTACTTGCAACAACGTGGACAGATATATGCCGAAGGAAAGCAATACATATTCAGGTGCATAAAAAAATATACTAGCTGAGGGAGTTTTAAAGCAATACAGTTATATTTTCATAATGGCCATCCATGTATGTGTAACTATACCTGTGTCAAATACTGTCAATGTTGAAACTTAATCTTCATTTGTCCTTAATAACTAGACAACCTTTGTGATCAGTAAATGAAGACATTTATTGATGGGATGCAAAATGTACTTCTTGAACATAACTGAAAATCCTTGTGGTCTTTAATTCCAGATGTAAGGTACTGCAGAGCATTAAGTTTTAAGCAGTAGGTCTTACTGTGCAGAAATGAAGTACATTTACTCGAGTACTTTACTTAAGTATATTTTTTTCAAGTATCTGTTCTTTACTTGAGTTTTTTTTTTTTTTTTAAAGAAATATACCTTTGACTCCACTATATTTCTATGAAGTGCTCATTACTTTGAAGCCGAGCCTTTAGTCAGTGTGATAGACAATCGCAGTCAACTCCAACACTGTCAGTTATGTTGTGCTGCATGTTTGAACAGCTCAGTTTGGACTTGTCAGTGTCCTAGGTTAGATAAAGATGCGGCTGAATATTCTTCACCAAAGCATCATGGTCTTATCTTAAGTACATGTTTGACATTTTTAAATAAAGAACGCTTCCTTTTGTTTTAAATGTTTGCTGTTTTTACCACGACCAAATTTCATCACTGCCTAAAAAAAATTCACCATCCAACTTGAGAAGGCATGTTGAGATTTTGTTTAATTCCAGATAAACTTTAAACAGACAGCTTGTAGATGCTGCAGTTTTATGCTGTGTTTGGTTCAATGACTTATGTCCATATCAATGTATCGTATTCTACCAGCTCTTTATTCTACAGGTTCTACAGCCAGTCGGTAGGTTGTTTCAGAGTCATTAGGTTCTGTAAATGTGCCACAATACAACAATGTGGTGATAAAAGAATTACTTTTGAATACTTAAGTATTTTTAAAATCAAGTACTCCAGTACAGGCGTGGCCAAAAGTTTTGAGAATGACACAAGTATTGGTTGTCACAAAGTTTGCTGCTTCAGTGTTTTTAGATCTTTTTGTCAGATGTTACTATGGTATACTGAAGTATAATTACAAGCATTTCATAAGTGTCAAAGACTTTTATTGAAAAATACACTAAGTTTATGGAAAGAATCAATATTTGCAGTGTTTTTCAAGACCTCTGCAATTCGCCCTGGCATGCTGTCAATCAACTTCTGGGCCACATCCTGACTGATGGCAGCCCATTCTTGCATAATCAATGCTTGGAGTTTGTCAGAATTTGTGGGTTTTTGTTTGTCCACCCGCCTCTTAAAGATTGACCACAAGTTCTCAATGGGATTGAGGTCTGGGGAGTTTCCTGGCCATGGACCTATAATTTTGATGTTTTGTTCCCCAAGAAATTCAGTTATCACTTTTGCCTTAGAGCAAGGTGCTCCATCGTGCTGGAAAAGGCATTGTTTGTCACCGAACTGTTCTTGGATGGTTGGGAGAAGTTGCTCTCGGAGGATGTTTTGGTACCATTCTTTAATCATGGCTGTGTTCTTAGGCAGAATTGTGAGTGAGCCCACTCCCTTGGCTGAGAAGCAACCCCACACATGGATGGTATCAGGATGCTTTACTGTTGGCATGACACAGGACTGATGGTGGTGCTCACCTTTTCTTCTCCGGACAAGCTTTTTTCCGGATGCACCAAACAGTTGGAAAGGGGATTCATCAGAGAAAATGATTTTACCCCAGTCCTCAGCAGTCCAATTCCTGTACCTTTTCCAGAATATCAGTCTGTCCCTGATGTTTTTACTGGAGAGAAGTGGCTTCTTTGCTGCCCTTCTTGACACCACGCCATCCTCCAAAAGTCTTCGCCTCACTGTGCGTACCGATGCACTCACACCTGCCTGCTGCCAATTCTCAGCAAGCTCTGCACTGGTGGTGCCCCGATCCCACAGCTGAATCAACTTTTGGTGATGGTTCTGGTGCTTGCTGGACTTTCTTCGGCACCCTGAAGCCGTCTTCACAACAATTGAACCTCTCTCCTTGAAGTTCTTGATGATCCGATAAATGGTTGATTTAGGTGCAATCTTACTAGCAGCAATACCCTTGCCTGTGAGGTCCTTTTCGTGTAAAGCAATGATGACTGCACGTGTTTCCTTGCAGGTAACCATGGTTAACAGAGGAAGAACAATGATTTCAAGCACCACCCTCCTTTTAAAGCTTCCAGTCTGTTATTCTAACTCAATCAGCATGACAGAGTGATCTCCAGCCTTGTCCTTGTCAACACTCTCACCTGTGTTTACGAGAGAATCACTGACATGATGTCAGCTGGTCCTTTTGTGGCAGGGCTGAAATGCAGTGGAAATGTTTTTTTTGGGATTAAGTTCATTTTCATGGCAAAGAGGGACTTTGCAATTAATTGCAATTCATCTGATCACTCTTCATAACATTCTGGAGTATATGCAAATTGCCATCATAAAAACTGAGGCAGCAGTATTTGTGAAAATTAATATTTGTGTCATTCTCAAAACTTTTGGCCACGGCTGTACTTTAACTTGACTAAAAATTCAACTGAACAACTTTCACTTGTATTTGAGCAATATTTGACCAGGAGGATCCATACTTTGACTCAAGTAACAGAGCTGTGTACTTTGTCCACCTCTTTTACATGTGTACGGTGGCCCTGAGAGCTTCATGCATGATATAGTAGTGCTGGGTAGAAAAATCAAAACCGACAAAGAAAAAATTATTATTTGGAAATCCCCGGTATTCAGTATTTCAGATTTTTATTGGATCTTCTTCAGTCTTACTAAACAGAGCATAAGCCCTGAGAGCTTAATGCATAGCAATTTAAGAAAACTCATTCAAATGCAGGTCACCATAACTTTTTGATACATGAAAAAATAAGGTCTGTCAATAACATTAATAGTAGGAGTTTAAATTTCTAGTTAAATGACAAAAACTACAGCGTTTACTACAATAAATATGAATTGTGAAGAGAAAACTGTAGGAAGAGCTGCTGTTTGAAAGAGCCATTCTGAAGAATATGTTTACTGGCACAAAGGATCATGGGATGTGGGAGGAGTAGGAGGAGTGTCCATTAATAAATTGAGAAAATACATTGCAACTTTATTTCTTTATATTTTACCGGTGTAAACAGACACACACTGACACTGTAGTTGCATTGTGAAGTCACCGTACAGCATAGCAATCGCATGCATACTAATCAGAGGTCATACTAAGCAGGATCATGGAGCGGTGTGCACAACGGCACTTATAAACATTGATCGGCAGGGAAAGTGAGACTTGGCTTTCCATACTGCAGCTGTGGGAAGCTCCATTAAACCTTCAAAATAAAACCTTTTCACCATGATAAGCTGCACTGTCAAACAAATGTAACACAGCAAGATTAATGCAGTTGTCATCTTGCAGCCCAATTCAGGAGAACATGTCAGCAAAATAGATGTTATGGCAAAAAACACTGAAATACTGGACTGAAAAGCTCAGAGATTTACAAAGAGACAGAAGAGTGGAATCTTAGCAACATAATGAACAAATTAGTGGAAGTATGTGTGTCAACTGTAGTTTTAATCTTACCCTGATTCAGTTGTAGGTGGATTTTCACTGCTGCTCAAATCAGTGACAGTAGAGACAGTTGTAGCCATGATCAGCTGTCAGGGAATATAAAAAATGTGATCATATGACCTATTTTATAAAAAGGGAAACAGCTGTGCACACTCTTGTCCAGTTTTTTCCCTGCAACTTTGATGCAGCTTAAAGTGCTTAAAGTTTCTTATGAGGTTTTTTAGGTTTTTATTAAAATGGTGGAGACAAATTCATATTAAAGTGTTGTAGTACAGTATGTATAAGTTTAGTATAATTGCACACCAGACATAAATATCTAAAAGTTTCATCAAGAGTCAGTAGTAGCAAAAGTTTTTCATCAAGGCCAGAGGCTCAACATTGTTATTAAGCAATATGCCTCTCTGTGATGTTGATTGCCATCACTTCAATTTATAGCAATTTTAATGACTGCAGAGGCCTGGTTAGCCTGTACATAAAGTTTTGCAGTTGCATAGACAATGTTTGTGTACATGCAGTTTTGTGGACACATTACCAAGTAGCTGAAGCTGGTTTAGTTTGGCCAGCATTTACCAAACCACAATGACGTTTCAGTGCACACACAGCATCACCGGTGCAGCACATGAAGGCGTTTATGGTGTACTTGGTCTCCAAAGAGTAAAAACATTCTGCACAGTGGCCACAGCGGAAGAAACCTGCAGGTTGCTTATAAGGACATTATGTCTTCACCCATGTTTTTTTATTTGTCAGCAGGATTACACAAAAAGCACTGAATAGATTTGCACTGAACTTGGGGGAAGTAGGAACCCATTCAATTTTGGGTAGATCCTGATCACTTACTATGAATCATTTTTTTTTTCCTCTGAAAGCTGGTGTATTTTTATTTTATATTTCATTGGTTTTGGCTGAGATCTGGGCGTTCTGAGCGTCTGTTTCAGACTGAAACAGTCTGTCTTTTCAAATTTGAACATGTTTAAAAGTTATCAGATGATGTACTAAGCTGATACTGTTCAGTGTTGAAGAGTTTGAAACTGTATTCAGTAGATGACTCTGGATAAAGGGTTCACTGATGATGGATGATGATGATATGATGTTGGGTCATCCCACTGCTTTAAGCAATTTTTTTTTTATTTTCAGCTATAGTCTGGAGCTAGGTAGAATTACTACTGTTACTGGACAATTTCATGAAGTAAAGAATGGGGAAGCTATTTTATGACCATAGATGGTTGTCTCAGTACTGTTGCTGTCCATCAAATGCGTTTGTGAGTTGTGAAAGAAAGAGATAATTTTTCATTGGTTGTAGAACTGACTAATAACCAAGATATCATGAATATTTTTTTTCTAAAAAACAGTTTTTGACAAATAAAATACATTATGCAATGGGATGAGACTTTTTCCCCATAGACCCATAGTAAGACAGTAAGATGGAGCAAAGGACTTGAACCTGTGAGTAATATAATCCAAATACTTAAAACTATCCAGATACTGGAAACTTAACAGAGGTCTTTTCCTTCTTTCTTAACAAGCTCCTTTAAAAACATATAATAATTATTACATGTAATCATCAGTGTCTTTAAAAATCATCAGTAGGATAAAGTGTAGAACACTCTGTCCCAGTCCGCTGACTTCTTATCATTGAATTGTATTGTGTATTAACCTCATAACCACAACTGAGCCTCTTTTTGTATTTGATAATGACTGATTATGACTTCACAGGTACAATGACTCAGAGCTAGAGCTAAGTTAGCGTGTTATAACAATTGTACACCTAATCATTGCTGACCATTCTGTTTGCATTAGCAGTAGTTGAAGTAGCAGTAGTTAAAATGTTAATGTGTTTGTATTGTTACAAGCTGCCAGTTATGCAGTATGCAGCAGTGTAATGTATATACAATATACACACATGTATGTTACGTAAAAACATTGTGCATATGGAAGTGGAAAAAAAGGAAAAAACAAAAACTTTACCTGCAAGCACTGGCTAGTAGATAGCTGATCTTGGTGGATTCTGGATGACAAGATGCTGAGGTGGTCGGCCAAATCAAACAATCAAACGATCAGCTGTACATCTAGTTTGATTATGAACGATACAGGTGAAGTGACAAATGGTTTACTTACCATGAACAAGAAGATGTGCGAGGTGTGCAAACCTTTTCAAAAGAACTCCCATCCCCTAACCAAAGTAATTTGGGGGGGCTTGTGGCTTTGCATTTGACAGAAATATGGTTTCATACTTCCTGAGAATTCGAGAAGTGATCACATGAGGGCCCACAGTGTCTGCGGGTACTATGAACCACAAGTCCCTACATGTAAAGTTTTGAATATGCAAGTTAAAAACATCTGCAGGCACAACTGGAAGCTTGCAGGGCTCTTTGTGCAGATTGTGCTTACATTGCATGGAAG
This sequence comes from Seriola lalandi dorsalis, assembly GCF_002814215.2. Lineage (NCBI taxonomy): Eukaryota > Metazoa > Chordata > Actinopteri > Carangiformes > Carangidae > Seriola > Seriola lalandi. The sequence goes on along the minus strand of NW_019524889.1, from coordinate 719,068 downwards.
AAGTGATACTGCTGACATAGCCATCAATGCAGTTTAGACTAACATTTGTCTCAGAACAGCAACAGTGTATAGAAAGCAAATTACTTTCTCTGTGTAGGGAAAGGTTCTGACTAATATCTGAAGGGTAAACTGAGATATGACTGTTGCATTTAACAGATCTTAACATTTTCATGCATCATTTTGATTCAGTCGGGGAGCCGAATTGACGGCCCAGATGAACAATCACTGGCGCGTTAGTCAGTAAGTTATTGTTATATGACACAGGGATTCTGCTCTGTATGGTTCTTGTCAAATAATTACCCAGAATGACTGCCTGAAATGTTTTAGTCCCCTTAAGGTCATGGGTGCCAATGCACTGCTATGTGAAGAGGCTTAGCTTGTGACATTTTGCTTCAATAAGGCACACACTAACTTGAGCACACGCACACCAGAGCAATGCTTTAAACGCACAGATCAAAGGACTGAAAGTTTCTTTTTCTTCTGCTATAAACAGAATAAGGAAAGAACAGTCAAGTTTTATTTTCTTTATTTATCTCTACAAAAACAATATAGTTTTACAAGTCACAAATATACTGAGTATTACATGATTTGAATATATGATTCATCAAATTCTATACACATTCACATTACTGCGAATAGCCCGAGTGCCATTTTACACTTCTTAGAAGCAACACCTACCCGCATAACACACACTGCCATCTTTGCAGTCTCTGTATTTCAGTGAGAAAAAAAAAAACATTGCAAGCACACATCCACCAACCACCAGCACACAGAAACCAAGTGTTACAATTTTTTAGTAATCTGATCTTACAGGTGTATTGGAAGTCTCTTTCTCTGTGGTGTCTCTGTGGCTGAAAGGCCCTCTGCTCTGGTAACTCCAGCAGAGGTATCTAGCCAGCGCTTTGCCCAGTGACTTCCTAAACTTCTCCCCTACAAATGCATAGATGACTGGATTTACACAGCAGTGAGACAGTGCGATGATCTCAGCAAAGCCCATGGCAGAGCTGATGGTTTTTGAAGCCACGCAGGTGTCCAGGACTTCAAACAGCTGCAGTGTCTGAAGGAAAATCATGACATTGTAGGGGACCCAGCAAACCACAAATACACATACTATGGTAAATATCAGCTTTATAGCTTTGTCCCTTTTGGAGTTCCTGGCCTTGGACAGCACAATGAGGATTTTCACATAGCAGAAAACCATGATGGGGAGGCACACAAAAAGGCCGACTGTGTTCTCACTGAAGTTTCGCTGCAACTTCCAAAACAGCTGCCTTTCCTCTGGGTACAGCGGTTGGCACTGGAAGTCTTCATCATCCATCTCCAAGGATGCAAAAATCACCTGGGGGATTGCCATGATGACAGCTATAGCCCAGATTATGGCGCTAGCTATGATCCCATAGCGAAGTGTCCTGGCTCGCATGGCTGATACAGCATGGACGATGGCCATGTAGCGGTCCACACTCATCAAGGTCACGAACAAAGTTCCGCTGTAGAAACCCAACTGTTCGGAGAAGCAGAGGAGGAAGCAAAGTCAGAGCAGGATGTAACTTAAAGTGACATTTGTCAAGCTTTCCTGGCCTCAGTGATGTTCTTCATGCAGCCGATGAAAAACAGCAGCTGTTTTACACAATATCTGAGGACAACTGCCATATCATAGAAAACATGTAGTGTTACATACAGTAGAAATACATAAACAGCCTTGTTATACTGTATTTGCAGTAACATTTATTCAAATTTGAACCTTGCAGTAAATACATATTATTGGCAGTAATCCCTCACAAAGAAGAAAGGAGAATTACTCGCACATCTTTGTATTCATGTTTTGTGAACTCACTGACTTTTCATAGCTTAACAAAAATACCACATATAAAACATCATAGTGTAAATGTAAAGGAAGTGTTTTTAATGGATAATTAGTAATCTGCACCTGTTTATGAATTCTGCTTTCTAAATAGTAAGTACCCAAAGTCTGTTCACCTGATAGACCCCTGTCATCAGTTTGCATGATACAAGGTTCTGGTGATTGTAGGCCCAGAGTGGCAGAGATGCAGCCAGTAGAAGGTCAGACATGGCCAGGTTGAGGAGGCATACATCCGTCATACTTCTCAGCTTTATGTATCGGAGGAGAACCCAGAGAACTGTGATGTTACCTGTGAAATAAATTATTAGTTATTATTTGGGGTTTTTTATTATTTCCAGTGACAAATCGAAAAACAGAACTATTGCACATATCTAACTGTTGCATGAATCACTTTCAGCTCAATGCCTGAAATGCAAATGTGCATTCAAATGTGTGAAGACAGTGATACATATTTCCTTTTTTTCTTTAAGATTCAGTCATTTTTGAACATACCTAGCAGCCCTAGACCAAACAGCACGCAGTAAAGAACCTGCAAGACCATGGATCCATCAGGCAGCTCTGGAATTGGATCCTGCTCACAGGTGGTATAATTATCATAGTCATCCGTCACGTAGTCAGACATGTTCATACTGCTGTGAGAGAGGGAACAGCAGGGGATTACTTTAGTTTAACACAGTAGTAAAACATATCAAGAACAACAAAATAAAGTCCAAAACCTATTTCTATTGCGGGCTTTGATGTAAAGAGGGAAAAGTTAGAGTCAAGTGACACAATACCATCAACTAAACTTTGAATAACTAAACTACTAAACTAAACTAAACAATTAAATAAATAGATGAATTATCCTCATTAAAATCACTAGAAGTCAAACATCAAAAAATTAATTATATAAATTACACACAAGTTATAATGACGATTATATTACATTTATGTTTTCCATATCCTACAATTTGACCTTCTTTTCAAAATTGGGGTAAAGCTTTTTTGTTAATTGTGCAAAAGTGACTTATTCCAGTTCCTGATAAAGTCCAAGCTAAATGAAGACATTCCCAAATAAAACCATATGAAGACAAGCACTGTCTTGTCTGGTGGGCAGGTTGGGAGTTCCCCCAATACTATAAATGTGGTCTATTAGATGATCTGATATAAATGTTGTATAAGTCTGCTCTTCTAAAGTAACCACCCAAACTTCACGAATCATTAAATCAACATCCATCAATAAATTAAAGAGTGACAACAACACATAACAAAAGAATCCTCCATCGGTCTCAAACTCCCTTTATTGGTTAATTTAGCTTCTCTTGTCAAAAACCTTTCCAGTCGCATTACTAGATATATAGAGCCACCTTGTATTCGAGCAAATTCTTGATTTTAAATTGAATTTCTCAATTAAGATCTATTGTAATATCTTCTTAACATGAAGTCAAAGTGGCTTATATTCAAAGCTAAAGATACATTTACTACTTACTTAATTTATCAACAGTGACATCCTTTGAATCCTGATTCAGTTTTCTTATGGTCTTGTACTGGATCTTCCCTTCATTTCTTCTAAGTGTTTGTAAAAAACTTCCATTTATAAATCTTCAAAATACAAAAGCAGAGATAAAATGTTTCTCCTCCTTGGTATGATTGATACAATGACTGAACTCCTTATCCTACGCTCTAAACCCTCAAATAATAGGAAATAACTTGAAAAACCTTCATGTGTAAATGTGGGGGAATTCAGAGATATAACTGAACTTTCCTGCCCTTTAAGCTAAACTTTTCAGATACAATCATCATTTAGTGAGTAATGTTTGAGAGGCTACTGTAACAAACTGCTGCTATTACAAACTTAAAAACTATTTTCTGACAGCTGTCAGCTGATGCTTAGAGAAAATGCTCGTCTGTCTATGAATATCACAACCTTCTTCCTATTCTGACCATAATCATATTAACCTGCTCTCTTTTAAACCACATCGCCAACCTTTACTCTCTGACTAGCAACATGCAGAACCACCCATGCCGACCCTCACTTCCGTGGCTGACATTGTTTATACACACATACACACACACACACACACACACACACACACTGTGTTTACACGTGTAGGAGGTGAGACAGATTAAGAAAGCCTGGTAAACAGCAACTAAAAATTTAAAAAATGAACTGTTAATGTGCTTACCACTTACTCAAGCCAAAAGTCACTGCTCCTCAATTTGTGTGTCCTTGTGTTGCGTTTCAAGCTCACGAGTCATCCTGTCAAGTTGCATTGCTCGCTTTTTGTGTCAAGATTTCTGGTAAAGTGAACTCTGGGTTTTGTTGTTTCCTCTGCATCGTGTTAGACCTGTGCAGAGGTGTCAGCGTGGTTTTCTGAGAATTGTCCCTTTATGAGTTAACTCGTGGCAAGAAAAGAATACTGGGGAAATGCAGTATATTCTAATTAGGCACTTTTCTCTTTTTCTGTTCTTTCCTCAGTCTAGGCACACAGCTGAAGTGACAGCATTCAGCTCATTAGGAATCAGAAGCAGAAGACTTTTTAAATCTAAATTTCACTTTTCTATACTTGTACTACATGAAAGTAACTTAACTATATACTTGAATATGCTCATATTTAATGGAATCAATACAGTAGCCTCCCCTAAACTAACGGCCTGTAACAATAGAAAAAGCTGCCTGTGTCATAGTACTAATACAGCACTACTAAATGATTTGTGACTGTCTTAAATTACCTTTTAATTTTTATTATATCTCTTTTAATTACCATGTATTTCATCAGCTAAATGTTAGAGGAACAATTTGTTTTATTAGACGTAACAAAGTAACCTGTCAACAATGTCATGAGGAGACAGTGACAGTGAGAAAAAGCTGAATTTGTCAACAATCCTGTTCACAAAAAGAACAATGCACAGCATGCCAACTACTCTCCTACAAGAAAGCTATAATGTGCGGTCATAAAGTTTCTGTGGAGCTGTAAAAACTGCGGGACATTTATATTGATTTCAAACCTGTTTGAAGTCTCAGTTACACAGAGAAGTTGAAGAGCCCAGTACATGATTTTGATTTTAAATGAGTGCAAGATGTGTTGTATCGTGGATTCAGTGTCCCACAAAAACCACCATACAAAAGTTGTTTGGTAAATTAAGGGACGAGAAGAGATGAGAGGAGGTAAAACTTTAATAATCTCATTTTGCCAAACCAAACCACTCCAGAAGACTTTAACTAAAAACATCAGTAGCTGAGCATTAAGCATTGTTTTGTGCAAATAGCAGTAAAATGAACTGAGACAAAAACAGAATCTATCCAACATTAAAACACTTGAAAAATACATATATGCAAGATACTGTACAGTCATAGAAATGTGAGGCATAAAACAATATTGGAAAAAAACATATGGAAAATTACAGGTTTGATGAACCAAAATTTGTTCCACAACAACAGATTTGAATCCATGAAAAATTTTTGAATGTGCAATAGATGCCATACATAACTGTAGGTTTCACTGCTGTAGCTTTGAGTCATCATCAAACATTTGAATGAAAACGTTTTCCACAATGAAAGTGAAAAATAAAAAACCATCATGTTGTTAAAAAGTATTTTAATCTTATCCTCGCCATATGTTTTTTTTACCAACTTGCAGACTCAGTAACAAATGTGTGACAGAGGAAAGAACAGAAATGTTCCAATCACATCAGGCACACACAAACTTATGGTTACAAACAAGACATCCATACTTTGTCAAGAGGTACAACAGTTTCCTCCAATCCGCAGGATGGGATGTATATTCACACCTGAGTACACATCTGACATCTTATGGTCAAAATGAAACATTACAGTGTAAATAAACAAATACAAAATTGCAAATGAAGTCAAAAAGGCCTAAAAAAAAATCCTATGTACAGGTACATGCAGCTTTTTAAGATCAGACATTGCTGATGAATAACATGGTCATGGATGGAAAATGGAAGTGACACCATGAACAAAGATAACATGGTCTGCATCATTAACAAGGCAAAACATTCATGATGTCCATAAGACATATCAGGCCTCCGTCTGCCCTCCACCTCTTACATGATAACAGTGGAGGTGACAGAGGACTTGGACGGGACTGAGCTTCTCCTGAACAAGGTTTCTGAAAAATCACTGCAGGGGCGAAGGTGAATCCCAGGCAGCCAATTGCTCAGCATGTGCACGGCCCGTTTCATGAACTTCTGCCCAACAAAGGCGTATACGATGGGGTTCAGGCAGCAGTGAGTGTAAGCAAATGTCTCTGTCACTGTTATTGTCAGCTTTAGATCTCTATGGAATTTGCAACTGTTTGGCATTTTGCCCTCAGACTGCAGAAACTTCAAGAAAATGGAAATGTTATATGGGGCCCAGAACAAGAAAAAGGTGACCACTATACAGATGATCAGCCTGACAACGCAGTGCTTCTTCTTTGCATTCCTCATGTTCACCAGAGTAAGGATGATCCTGGAGTAGCAACCCACCATCACCACAAAGGGAATCATGAGACCCAGTAGGTTTGTTGCAAAGATGTCATAAAGCTTCCAGGCGTTGTTATTTGGGGCGTAGTTACACTCCAGCCCGTCAGGGCCATCCGTGACCTTTGTGAAGATCAGAGCAGGTAAAGAGACGAACAGGCTCAGCAGCCACACAAACACGCTCACAGTGACTCCTGCTTGCAGAGTGCGGTACCGTGCCACCTTGTGAGCGTGCACGATGACCAAGTAGCGGTCCAGCGTCATGATAATCATGAAGAAGATGCTGCTGAAGAAGCCAGAGCGGTGGCAGCCTGAGATGAAACGACACATGAAGTCTCCGAAAGCCCAAAGTCTGACCGCGGAGTAGTGGGCGTAGAAAGGCAGGGTGAGCACAAAGAGGAGGTCGGAGAGAGCCAGGTTGCAGAGGCATATGTCTGTCAAGTTGGTCTGGTTGCGATATTTCACCAGAACGCACACCACAAGGCCATTACCTTTGGAGAGGGAAGAAACCCATTAAATCTGTCAGGTTCAAGTTACTCTTCCCCTAGCCCCCCTCCTTTCTCTCTCTCTCTCTCTCTCTCTCTCTCTCTCTCTCTCTCTCTCTCTCACACAAACTTTCTCTCTCTTTCTCACACACACTCTCTCTCTCTCTCTGTCACAAACTCTCTCTCTCTTTCTCACACACACGCTCTCTCTCTCTTTCACAAACTCTCTCTCTCTCTTTCTCCCACACACACTCTCTCTCTCTATCGCTCTCTCTCTCACACACACACAGTACCTATAAAGCCAAGGACAAAAACCAGACTGTAGAGAGTGGGCAGAAACACATGGCCAAAATCCTTGAGATCCACGTCGTCACAAGGAGAGAAGTTTATGGACTCGTCGTAATAGGCTGAGTAATCATACGCTGCAGTGGCATTTGTTCCATTACCTGGATACACAAATTTGTTTTTGTTAATGTCAACATTTACAACATATAAGTCTAATTTCATTTAGGACAGAATATAATTCATTCCAACTGTCAGGTTGCCTCTAAACAAAATGTGAATTCAATTCAGTTTTTGCAGCTTTAAAAGACTTAAAGGCATCATCTCAATTTCTTTGAGAGATTGTTCCAACAGAAACTGTTGACAGTGAGGTCTGTGATGATTCATAGTAACGATGCTCTTTTTAAATGTCATGTTTTTCATTGCTGTGAGCACAAGCAAAATTTCCTTCACAGCAGTCTGGTACAAAACAGCATCAGTGTAAAGGAAGAAATCTTAAGAAATGTAAAACTGAAGTGAAACCTAAGAAATAAAACATGTCTACCCACGAATACCAAACCAAACCAACACTGCCTGCCCTGATTGTTTCTTCAGTGAGTGAGATAGAATGGTCATCTGTTATTCGGGTGATCAGTTCCTCAAAGTCAGTTGATACAGAGGGATATCGTGCCACCTGCTGGTCTTCACAGGTAATACATTTCCGAGGTACGAACATACAAGGCTCTAGCAGGGGCAGACAGAATAATGTACTAATAATGTAGACTGTAAATCACCAATGCAACACGGTTGTCAATGTCATCCAATAGTAACCTATGTCAACTTGCTATAAGCCGTACAGCCCATTGTCCATTTTTATCTGTTGATTTCAACTTTCAATGGCTGTATCTATTTCATTTGTTCTGTACTTATGCTATTTTGAGCTAAATGTGTTTCACTTAACATATAAAATATAATTTACACATATTTTTTTGCATCTTTGACATGGTAATTATGTTCCATTAGACTGTAACTCAGACTATAGAAGATAATAGAGATGTGTCCGTAGGTTACGTGTTTGATAAATAGCCTATTGTGTAAAAAACAATTTTAAAAACATTTAAAATGTTTTCCCCAATATTTTGTATTTCTTCTTTTCCGAAAGAAAAATAAAATAATCTGAGGATTTAAAATATTGTTTAATAAAGATCCAAATGGAAACACAAAATAAATAATACATTACACTACATTAAAGAATTTTGAATTTAAAGGAAAATGGACATAAAACTTACAGCTATGTGTTAGCCATTAAACATCACACACTATCACACATATTTCTTTCTATAGGTCTATGCAACTTTGAGCTACAATATTCCAAAATCTGTTCAGTTATTACAAATGTATTCACCTGACATGGTGAGATTTCAGTGATTCCTTTCCCTGCCAGGTAATCAGTGGCTGCACCCCAGAGCTTCTTTTTCTCCTTTGTCTGGATCTTTTTGGGCACGATGTCCTCAAATGCTCATTGATGAACTGAAGTGACTGTAGTAAAGTCAGCAGTCCCCCAACGATGAGAAACACAGAGACAGAAGTGCAGATGTCATTTCCTGTACGCCCTTAGGTCTGGTAGATGATTATCTCATGACCACTGTTAACAGTGCTTGAAAAGTAGACATTAAAACTAGCACAGACTTGCAAAACCAAAACACACACATATGATCGCACAATTTAGACATTCACACTTAGCTGACTAATTTTAGCTTGAACTTTCACAAGTCTATGATAATTGAACAGTCCAGCTGCAGTCCAGTATAATCATTAAAATATCTGAATATCAACCAAGGAGGGGTAGCATGTTCAAAGATGTCAATTTAATGTTGACTGCAAGTATTAAAGCAAAAAACAGTGTGACAACTAAAGATCTATATTTTCAAAAAGGAAATTAATGTCTGTGTGATGATATTTCAGCCTTTACGCTATAGGACTCAGTGATGTTTTAGGCTACACATTTCAATGTGTTTACTCTTGTTTCTGCTGTTTTAAAGACATCCGAATCTGTCTGATCTGTTTTCTTTTTTCTTTTTTTTTTTAATTATATTTATAGTAGCTAATGCTGCTCATCTCTTCTGACAATCCAATATCTGAATCACGTATAGCATCCAACATATGGGGGTTTCAGTAAAACCTTAAGAGTGGTCTATGACTGACCTCTTGTGGTGGAGAATGATATCTTAGTTGTGCAAGGAGGTGTACAAGGACAAAATAGTACAAAGCATGCCGGGAGAAAAGATTTGAATTCTCATCATGGAATTTCAATGAGACATTATTTATAGAAGCTGTGTTCAAATTATATACCGACAACCTATGTTTAACCCCAGCGTGCAGCTTCAGCAGTAACAAAAATGATAGTGATAATAATCATCATCATAATGAAAATAATAATACTAATTCTGATATTATTTATAATTATTAATTCTACATGCTATTGGCGGTATATCACTTGATGTTCAGCTCTGGATCCTACTTGACTTTTATTTTAACTGCTGACTTTTTGTTTGTATTTATCGCTCTACATCTGTGTTGTGAGCCGACTTGTAAATTCGTGCTGTCGCTCTCCAGCTGGCGCGCAGTGAATTCCCAATGAGGATGACTGACATGAGATCTGCTGACGAAGGCGGGCTGGAGAGAGCTGTGTCAAGCTAGAAAGACGCAGTTGAAAAACACAAGAAATCGTGTAAGTATTTCCTTCCAAATGAAACAGAGGTATTTCGAATTTCTTAGAAGGTGTGATAGCAGCAGGTAAGCAGCCGACCTGCATGCTGACTGTGCACTTATGTAGCCTATAGACCAATGAAAAAAAAGAAAAATTAATTGATTTTACAAGAAGACTGAATGCAATGTGTATCCGTTGAAGGCATATGCTTTTCGATACATCCTGGTTTGCAGCTGTCACCCAGTCCGACGTGTTCTTAATAGCTTTTATATACTGCATACGTATGGTGTAATGTCTTGCTAAAGATTGAAACAGAGGAAAAGGGGGAAACAAAAAGAAAACGCTAAATGCGATTCTGATAATGAATCCTTATTTTGAAACGCTATACCGGAAGTCTAATTTAATAATCCAACTGACTTGACAATGCTCGAGGGAAAAATCAGCCGGGGGGATACGAAGATTATAACAAGTGAATTTGACAAGTAACTCAGCCCATGAGAGTGAGCCAGTGAGACTGTTTTGATTGAAGTAAGTTTGATTTAATGATAGTGAACATGTGCTAACTCGTGTGTCGTAGTTAGCCTCAGCGGACACTTTGCAGTCTTTGTGCCTCAGGTCACGCTGGACTGTCATCTCTGCGCACTGTCACTTGTTCGACTTATTATAGAAATTGCAAAGTTGTTATTTTCTCGACAAAAACAAGCAGTTTTATTGGTTGAGACGTGTTAGAAAACTCGCCGGCAGAAAAATTAATTAAATGTTGATGTGCTAACTCGCAGGTGATAGCATAATGGATAGTATCCATCGAGTTTAAGAGCAACGGCGGATTTTAGGAGCCCAGCCTGAGCACTGCTATCATCTGAAGTTGGATATCGCAATCACTGCAATGACTGAGTCCGCAAAACTGCCTTTAGGGTAAGTCCTATAAAAACAATTACAGTCTCATTACAGGACTTCAGCGTTTATGTTCTTCCCCTGACGGTTTGTGTAACTTGAATCGAACTATGAAAAATAATTTTGAATAATTTCAGCTCGGAAACAACCCAGTGTGCTTAGCTACTACTAGACTCTAATTAACCTAAATGTTACATTTGTTGTCTTTGCATTTTGTGTAGTTCTCACGTGCAGTTCGGAAACAATATTTGTCAGTGGTCTGGGGTGCGTAATATTCAAGTTTTCCTTCTATGTGCTATTTTATCATATAATCCTTGCCTGTAACATTTCTAGAAAACTAGCACATAATTATCCAGTTTTCTATTATGTCACAACAATCTGTGGCTGTGTGTAATTAAGTGGCCTGGATGTTTTTCTTGATAACAGTAATTTCATTGGGCAATAAACTAACTGCAGAACTGTTTGGCCTACTCTGAGGTGCAGCCCCATGCCTGTCTATTCAAAATGCTTATGACCCACAGCAACACTTAAAAAGCCTGTGTAGCATATAGTCTGCACTGACAACAGAGAGTGTTCCAGCAGCCAGACCTGTGTGCTCTCCATTTACCTACAATCTGTTTGGCGCACACTGGCAGTAAGTATAAACAGCTCTGGAGCAAAGCAGAATGCAACAGTAGTCGGTTGCTAGAGGAGAGAAAGTGACGAGACCTTTTGCTGGTGGACCAACAACAACAGCAACAACAACTGTGGGTGCTGTACACACTGTGCCTCTAAATGTGATTTGTGTTGCTGGACTTAATAGTATCCTTGGTGTCAGCTAAAATCCTTTCTGTGAGTGCTGCACCTGCCACCTGAATATAAGGACAGGCCTTTTTCACAAGAGACACGTTGACATGTCTCTGTGGTAAAGGGACAAGTGCAAATAGTGCAGTGAAATCATGGCTGAGGTTCATTCAGCTGCTTCAGTTTCAGGGTCATGGTATCTTGTTCGCTGGCTTACTGTCACACTATCATTTCTTACTGGGGCACTTCAACACTATAATGTTATTGATAATACCTGTGCTTTCTCTACTACAACAAGTCAAACTGTGTGTACCAAAAGACAATATGGTATGGTATGTAAGTTTAAAAAAAGAAAATAATCCCACTTCTTTATTACATGCTGTGAGGACAGTATGGGGAAAACATCATCTTATCACATCTATAAATAGTCCTGCATCATCACTTAAATTTGAGTATGCTACAGTTGAGAAGATAACAGTGTCCATACAGTACTACTCATTCATAGCAGTTTTATCTCAGACGATGTCATTGTAGCGCAGAGAAATAAAGGTATTGATTATGCAAAATGAAGTATGGGTAGTTTATAGTCAGTGTGCAAGTTTTCATTAAATTTGTGTTTGTGCTAATTTACCTGGTCATTTTTCTTAATTTCTCATTGATGGAAGGGTATGAGATGAAAGATTGTACTTCAGCCTTCAGTGGCCTAAATTTTTCCTAATACTTCATGATAATGGACACAGTTGAGCTTATTATCAAAATGCTTTTGACTGATTTATCTGGAGTTGCTAGCAATAAATTGAGTAAGGATGTCTTTGTGAGTAGCTCACTGATCAGGTATGACTTTGAATCAGCATAATTATGTGCTACTTGGGTGCAAATTATGGTAATAGTTGTGTACTGGAGAATCAAATGCTGCTGACTTCATCAGCTCTGAGCTCAGCACTGTTATTATTGTTTAAAGATGTGATCTGTATATCCTGCTCTCAGTGTAGAGGGCTCGCATCTCTTATCCATCATGCATTAGCTTTTCAACCTTAAACTACTCAATCTATACTGTAGCCTTGGTGTGTGATAAAAGGCTTATCAGCAGTGTAGAACAGATACACAGCAAAACATGGGTGTTCTTCAGTGGCAACAAGAGTAGGGTGTGAGCAAAGTCCCTTTATCTCTTAAATACAGTGATTTCAGACACTGAAGAGCTTTTTGGCCAAATTACACAGTAGTCTGGTCACAGAGTCAGCTGGCAGTGGAACCACATCCCTTTTTATCCGGTCAGTGTGTGACATTTCTGTCCATATAAATTACCATGACAACTTCCTTTGTGTTGTGGTCTCTCTCTCGTCATCACACAGGCAGTAGCTACTTTACTACATAGCCCAGTCCTAATGAAACACGGCTCATAAAACTATGTTAACATACTCAACGTTCACACACGCAGACGCAGACGCACACATTCACATACACACAGCATGGTCATTGAGCAGACAAATGAGGACGGAAGAGACTGCTCTTATGAAGGAAGAGAAATTCGAGTGTACCTGGTCATTGAAATCTGAGCTGTGTGAGTACATTTGTGTGAGCGTGTGTGTGCATGTGAATGTGTGTCTGTGTGCGCGTGTACTTCAGGAGTGGTGTGTAAAGGTAGCCTGGATGAAGCTTGACTGACTTCTCAAAGTGCACTGAGATCAAGATTAATGAGAATCTGGACCAAAATATGGTAGCACCTAAGACAGAATTAAAGTTGTCTTTTTAAAAGATCTATATACATTTTACCGGCACATCTTTTTAAAAATAATATAATTCTGTCATATGTATCTGCTCTGAATGGTTTGGGTGTGAGTTGGAGCATGTAAATTGCATTTAAACTGGAGTAGTTTCAAATCCTATTGAAGTCTGAATACACAACATTATTAATTAGCACACTGGTGTTTTCCCCTATATGTCTGGACCTGGTGTGTTTATGTGTGTCCGCTTGTGTGCTTGTTTGTGTGTTGAGTGAGCTTCAGTCTAGTGGCCTCTGATTAACGTGGTTTTGTTACATGTCTTAATTTTAGTATCAACTCTCAGAGAAGCAATAAGGAAGCAACAGACTAATGTCAATAAATGGAAAAAGAATTAAGAGGGAGCTGCTCAAATAAATTCTAAGTTTACAGCATTCTTCAGGAACAGCTCTGACTCATTTTTAAATCTTCAAAGTGTTTTGCAGAGCTGTTGTAGGTTTAATAGTCCTCCTCTGTTGTGAAGAATCATTGTGAATCATGTGTGACGTCAGAACCTTGTGAGTTTAACTTTGGTCACATGGTTCCGAGTGATGATGAACCACCCACACCCTCGCTTTGATGAACACATTTGTTGCATTTTGTCACCACACAGGCTTGGTGCATTTCTTATTTCTAGATTTTGCCTATAAGTGCCTCATGAAGTACAAAGAATAGAAAGCCTTAACCAACCTCAACATCCAGATTTGTGCTGCCATCTGCCTCACTGTTGGTAGGTCACACATTTTGTTTTTCATTGCATCTGTTGTTTGCGACAGTCTTGTTTCTGTATCTGTTCAGTTTTAAAACACACCCACAGGAATACTGGGCTGGCAGATTTTACAGATAAATACAGTATGGGATTACAAATAACTGTCCGTTTATTCTCAGCACACACCCAAAGATAATTATTGGGCTACCGACTGTCCTGTTTGTGTGTACATGCATGCCTGTGTGCGATCATGAGCACTGTGTATGGAGGGAGATTGACACCAGTTGCTAGCTGCAGAGTAAATGCCCATTAATTTGAAACTGTGCCCACTGGACTAAAGTTTCAGTCTCATCCTTTGCATAGTATCTGCCACGTGTGTCTGTCAGTCCATACTCTTTCTTAAAATACTCTCAGCAAACTAGGTATAAAAGGTTCCGTGCTGCGGTCTCAGACGATGGAAGATTTTTAGACAGATGCAGACACATCCTCCCTGTCCCACACAGCCTTCACAAAATCTACTCTATTTAGAAGTTAAAGGTTCATGTGGTCAGCCACTAGCTCAGCACTGCTGACTAAGGGAGTTCCCTCTTTTTTCTTTTTTACTGAAAGGCTATAGCGTATGTACTTTTAGCAGGGAGGAAAATGTTTTCGTGTATGTGGTCACATCTGGATACTCAGGGATATTTATTTATGATGATGGTTTAAATTTAACCTCTGTGAAATTTGAGTTAGGTGAGAGAGAGAGAGAGAGAGAGTATTTGAGGCTAGGTGTTGGCAGTGGTACAGTATGTATCTGGTAATATCTGCATCACAGACCATCCTGTTTTAAATAGAGAGGGTGTGGATGCAGTGCCTGACCAACTGACAGAGCGTATTGGATCACAAGCATCCAGTAAAGCATGTGGTTGTAAACTTTGGTCTGTGCATGTTTTGCTCCTCCACATGAGATGAAGTAGTTAACTTCTTAATTAAATGCTGAAAGTGCTACGCTTATTCACATTGTATAAAAATGCAGGATCTTTTCTTGATCTGCATGTCATTAACAATTACAGCAATGTCTACAGTGACTAATGTTCCAAGTAGGAGCTTATTATAAGGCCAGGCACAGTAGGATGTAATTAAAGGTTCCTTGGTCTGTGCACAATCAAGAAGCACTGCCTCGCTGTATATATTTACTCCAAAGCCATGCCGTGATACATCGGAAACATTTCAGACATCTAGACTGGCTTTATTTATAGACTCTTGTGCTCCATAGGCCCCAGCTACATTATCCAACCTATTTTCGACTGTTTGCCACCCTCTGTCCCTGGTGAAAGAAAGCACTGGCACTGGCAAACACCTTTAACAACAAACTGCTGCCTGTATCAAGCATTTACAATGGACTGTATCTGTGTGTGTTATGCAGCTGTTATGGGCTGCTCAGATTTATTTCTGGAAGCCTGCTCTCATATGTTAGCCACTGTGGTATGTGGGTTTGTCAGGGGGGAAGACAGACGGACTGTATGGGTGTGTGCACAGATGGACTCCTCAAACACCAACTGACGTGCCAGTGGTATCGCCTGATAAGGCAGAGGTGATGGAGTGTACTTTTCTCATGCACAAGTGGGGAACGCTTTTGCACATTTAAACCATTTATCACTGCTGCAAGCTTCTATCTTAATTTGAGAGAACACAACATGTAAATGTTTTGTGCCAGCACATCAGTAATTTAGCAGCAGGTATTATATTTTAAGAAATTATTATTAAACCTGCAGGGGCTGTCAGCAGGGAGCACATGCACATTTTTATGGAGTCGTCTTTCCATTACAAGTAACTAAAACGTTTTTTATTTTCCTGTTAACTGATGGTATGATAAAAGAGCAAGCTTGTGACATTTATAAAATGCAAAAAAAGCAATATACCCTTATAAATTTCTTTTTTGATTTATTTCTGTTTTTCTGCAAAAACTGGATACAGTCATAAAGACCTCATTAAAATATTTTAGACATAATTTTACTTATTTGTGTTATACTTTTTCCCAAATCAGTGTGTCCTGTGGTGCCTATAAGCTGTGTTTGATAAAAACCGACAATATCTGTAACGTAAGTGTTTTTCTCTCCAGCAGGAGCTCTCTCTAATTGAACAAGCAGCTTAGGGAATAGAGAACACACTAATTGTTATTTCCTGCTGTTCTGCTTCTACATTCCATCTCTCCTTCCTTTCTTCTCTAATGTTGAACCTCCACACATCTACCCTTTTCTGTTCCCTGTATTTTTGCTCTCCATAGCCATATGGAGTTTTTATGCCACCTGAGAACCCGTCATCCCTCCCTCTTACCAACCTTCATTATCCAGCCTTCCCTTTTTCCCTCCATTCTTCCTCTTCTGTGAGCCCTGTTTGGCATCCAGGAGCTTTATGTTTACTGGAGTCAGAGCACAGTGCAAACACCAGCTCATTGCCTACGTGCACCAAGAAAAACAAGAAATACACTCTAAATGCTTATGTGATTCAACAGTTGATTTATTTATCTGCCCCGTAATAATTTAATTATGAAGTTGGGAATTGTATTAATTTGGAAAAAACACACGAAAGCAAACAAAACATCGAGAACATAAGAAGCGTAGCTCAAAGCTGATAATCTTGGGCTGCCAAAGGAATTATGTCATTACCTGAGTGCCAGGCTGCCTGATTTTACTAAGTACAATGAGCATTAAAAATACCTGTGTTTTCCATATCTGCCCAGGAATACACAGGTGAAAATTATTAATGTCACTCTATGAATCCATCTCAGACTTTGGAATGGCTGTAGATAACTGAGAGGAAATAGACTAGAAACAACTGAGCAGAGAACAGAAATAACTTTTGGCTTAGGTCTCCAGAAGTGTCAGGCATATTTTGTCAAATAAGATCGCTAACAGAAAGATAGACATGTTTTTTTCCAGCTGTGCAGACAGTGGCGTGAGTAGTCCTGCTCCTATTTTTGGAGAATTATTGTTGTCTTGGAACATTTCATGTTGTGTGTTACAGCGTGCCTCTGTGTCACTGATCACGAGTGGACAAGATGGCTACATGTGTCAATAGAGGAGAGCAGAGGGTAGGAGAGAGGAGGAGAGGGTGGGGGAGCCTGGGACTCTGTTACAATAAGTGGATTTCTCTTCCTTAAGCAGGTGTGAAATAGATACTCCTGGATCACTGGTTGCTGACTCAACCTGAGGTAATTGCAATATCTTCTGGATATAAAATCTTTAAATAAATGTAAAGAGTGTAAGCAACCTAATTGATCCCAATGAGTAACAATTCATTTAGCACCTGGGGTGTGGTGTTGCCTTTTTATCTCCCATGGGTTATTATGTTACTGTTACTCACTCCACACTCCTGCTTAACAGACTGTGCAGAGCTCTAACCTGGTTGTCTGACAAGTTGTCACTTGATAATCAGGTGAACCAGGTTGTGTGCAACTTGATAAACCATTTCAATACGAATATATTCTTATTTTAAATGCTTATTGTTGGTTAAATAGAAAAAACAAGTAGATTATAGTAGGTGTTTTAATGTTGGAAAAAACAGGCGTATAAGGTGAGATGCCTTGTTTGACCCAGGGTTTGTGACATTTAGCCATTTGGAATGAGGTAAAGCTATATTATATGATGTCATCAATTATTGAGCTTGAGTTTTATAAATATAAAGCAACAGGTCTGCTGTTATATAATTTTAGGTGCCATATTGATTTTTTAATTGATTCTGAAGTTATTTTAAAGTTAAAACTGTATAGAAAAGCCACAGTTTCAATATGTCTACGTTCTGTACTTCACTCATTTTCTGCATTTGTTTTTTACTTGGCTGTAGTCTTGGGGTCAGTAGTGAGGCCACCTCTGAAGTGTGAATACAGAGCGTTAGACTGGCATTATCACTGAGACAGTTTACTTGGCATTGCAGTGGGGTGGGGTTTTAACTACATGGTCGGTAATTTGAGCGTCAAGGCATATGCTGAATTAGAGGATTGTGTGCCTAGCAACTGCAAACAAATGCTTTCCTGGGCTCATATGTCTCCAATACTCACTCCAAAAACAGAAAATCTTTCTTTTCCTTGCATTTCATCCCCCTTCATTTCTTTTTCTGTTTCTCTTTCCCTGGTTCTGTGGCTCACCCTTTGTGAGCATGCATCCAAAATCCACAGCTGCTACTAAACTGAGGTCTGCTCTCTTCCGCAGTCAAGTGGTGTAAATATAGGTTGCTATGGGGACACCATGACACCCAAGGGGTATGCTGAGTAGGTAGCAGGACTGTGTGTGTGTGTGTGTGTGTGTGTGTGTGTGTGTGTGTGTGTGTGTGTGTGTGTGTATTGAGTGTGACGAGAGTGGCTGAGGGTCCGGGATGTGTATCATTCATGCTGTGTCCAATGCACAACAGGAGGTGAAAACTCAAGTGTGCACACAGACGAGTGTGACTGTGGCTCTAATATGCACGTCTGAGTACTTACATGTGAGTGTGTGAGTGAGGTCTTGAAGTGGCACTCATGCTTGCTTTGTTGATGTTTGTACTCTTGGCTGATGTGTCTCCCAAACAGTATTCAGTGTTTTGAAGCTATGTTCATGAATTAAATATTTTGTATTCATTCAGTCATATGAAAAAAATGAGTTATAATCTTTTTAAATTGAATTAATTTTGTTGTATTGCTTTGAATACATTTTACTCTTTTGGTTGCAGAGTAATTTACTAGAGCCCATGGTTCAAGGTGAAGGTTTGAACCACCATCACTGCTGTCAAACCATCAACCTTGCAATTGATAGCCAACCTCTTCTACCAGCTGAGCTACTGCTGCCTATTTTGTTCCCAAACTATCATTTAAGCCAGTGACATGAATTAAAGATTTCTGGGTAGAGCTACTAATTGTGTTTCTTCATCTGATGCAGGTATTGTATATGCTCAGTAGAGTTTCACAAAGCTAAAGAAATTCACACACGCCATCAACTGTGTTGATTACATAGCTGGACATTTGTTTGGCAGGACAGATTGGACCTGAAACAACAGGCTTCCCCCAGCTCTTAGAAAA
This sequence comes from Seriola lalandi dorsalis, assembly GCF_002814215.2. Classification (NCBI taxonomy): domain Eukaryota; kingdom Metazoa; phylum Chordata; class Actinopteri; order Carangiformes; family Carangidae; genus Seriola; species Seriola lalandi. Next base: position 700,109 of record NW_019524889.1, on the reverse strand, counting down.
GGTTAGCCAATAATGTGGCCTGTGCTTGTGTGTGTGTTGAAGACAGTGAGTCTTTGGTGGAGTCCTTTTAATGGTCAAAGGAGAGGCAGTGCAGTTGAAATCTTGTCTTGTATAGTGTTCTGTTACTCAAACAAACAGTTTAATTGGGTGAAGTGTATTTTTTTTTTTTTTACATAAATCCTTATTTAATGCTGTAGAGTTTTGGTTTGATCCATTGTTTATATTCTCAGAATGCACAAAGTGTGTCATTGAATGTAGGTCAGTCGGAGCCATGTTTTTGGCCAATTAATCTGTTCCATTCCCAGTTGGTTGTCTTCATTAGAGGATAGTAACTCATTGTTTCAGTGATCCTATTGTATCACACTGATGGGATGTCTCTGACTGGAGACACGTCTGGCTGTCTGCCTGCTGTAATGACTGCCTCTTCGACTGACTTACTTTGTGAGTGTTTGTGCTGTAGCTCTGTCTACTGCCTTAAATCATAGTTATATTTACTCTCATCCACAAGAGACTTTGTTATTTAGATCGGGTCAGTCTGTCTGTCTCTGTTTTTCTCTTGCTGTTTGCGCTTGCTTTTGCCAGCAACTTCAATCATTATGTTATGTGGCCATTGATCAGTAGGTATCAATAGCAGACTGATGAAAGAACTAAAAAAAAAAAAAAAAAAAAAAAAGGGGGCACTTGTGAATGGAATTTGTATTGGTGGGGATGATGCTGACAGAGCACAATTTAGAGCATAAACTAATATATTCCATTATTTTTATAAGAGCTTCCAGAGAGGGAACGTTTCAGGCTGTGTTTCCATAGCTGGAATAAATACAGTCCCTGACAGTTACTTCTTTCCCCCAGCAAAAAAAGAAAAAAAAAAAAAAAAAAAAACATTAGGTAGTCTCCAGTGAGTCTGATCAGTTTTATGTGATTTAAGTTTTTTAACAAACATCAGTAATCTGACTGTGACGTACAGGCATTTGCATTATACACGTACTGGCACCCTCAAACCTGTAATTTGAAGAGCATTTCATTTTTGCTTACATCCTGAAATCATCTGACACCTTTTCCATCTCACTGGGGGACAGTTTTGAATTTGTCCAGTTAATTTACACAGTTTTTTCATTTTATCCTATATTTACACATATCTGCAACCATAAATGCACACCAACACAATCATGTTTACACATCCAGGCATGATTTATTTTGAGTGGCTGTGATCAGGAGTGAGCGTGGTTGTATTTGGGTCAGGGAGGAGGTAGCCTGCACACACACACTGTAAATACACACACACAGCCACATGCAGACACTGAGACTAATCTGTTAAAGAGGGTAGCACACAGACAGAAAAACAAGTTGACTGTGGGCTGTGTATAGACCTACATTTTAAACTGTTGCTTACTATTCACTGAGTGCAAAGGGTAAGGGTCATAATAGTTTGTGCCTACTTAAGTATTACACTAATACAGATCTTGTATTCTATTGCTAACCTGTTTACCAGTTTATGCCGTAAAGATGACATCATAGACACCTGGACCTTCCCTCCTAGATTATCGCTCCATCATTAACACTACTTTCTACAACAACTCTATCATTGTCTTCTGTAGTTGTGAGATTTACATGAGATGTAATGCAGAAATATAAATTTTTGAATTTGCATGGACTGCACTTTTGTTGTGGAGCAGAAGGTGGACGTTATGCACAACACATCTGCAGTATCTACAAAATAAACCTCTCTTACATTAGCTATGTTTTTATGTGCCAGTGTTACCATGAAATGCTTTGTGAATTAACTACTCGGGCAGACTTGGATGATTTTAGTGTATGTTCCCTTTAAAGTTATAATATATATATATATACACAGTATATGTACACCTTTTCTTTTCCACATTAAAATGTTTAAAAATCACTGTGACCTGTGACCCCATTCGATCGGCAGGTAAGCAGCCGTTTTTTTTGTTTTTGTTTTTTTTTCGGCCATTTTTGCCTTTATTTGGATAGCTAATGTGAGAGAGACAGGAAAGTCAGAGAGAGATGGAGGAAATGTCATGTCATGAAGGACTGGAACCCCAAACCGCTGTAGGAAGTACTAAGCCTTTTTGGTAGGCACTCTACTTGGTGAGCCACCCGAGCGCCCAGAATAACTGATCTTTAAATTGAAACTGCTTTATGGGTGTTTCTTCTAACTTCTGTCTTTAACCCCCCTCCATTTGTTATGGAGAGGAGGACTCCACTGTGGATAATTTGGCTGCCAGTAAAAACCTCCTAAACGTGTGGTTCATAAGTTAACAGAGTAACAATCAAAACAAAAGTTGGCAGCAATCTCAGCTCTCAATCTTTCCCTGATGTTTCGGCTCAATGAGAGAGAGTTACATACAATGTGCGTTTAAATTAGCTAACCAATACACTAGTCTCACAACAGTTTGCATTTGGTGCAAACTGTGGAGTCTATGATGTTCTCTTTTCACTTTGTTTTCGTCTTACAACTGCTAACATGATGTCCTGGATGATTTTACCACAGACCACATGAGTCTACAGCACCTTTGGCAGTTTGAAATGAATGCAATATTTGTTTTAGATTCGTACTGTTATAATTATAAACATTAATTTGAGTGCTATTAACACCTCAAGCCTAAACAAACAACTGTCCCTGTTCAAAATAAAAGCCAACAGATTTAGAAGAGGATAGTGAAAGAAATATATCCTTGTTAAGTGAAGTGAAAAGAACTGAGTGGTTCTGAAAGGTCCATTAGTGACCTTCTGCGTGTGTGTGTCTGTGTCTGTGTGTGTGTGTGTTTAAGCCCATTTGTAATTCAGTCGCTGTAGCAGTCCAAGCACTTACTGCCCCCCTGTGCTGGAGCTGGTTTTCTTGCTTTTCGTTCCCTGCCTCTCTTTTACTCTCTCCCTCTCTCTCTCTCTCTGTTCACACTCGCTCATTCTAACTCTGTGGGAGACGAGGGTTTCCCTAAAGGAGTCTTTGTGCATATGAGAGAGAGGAAAAGAGAGTGATAGATAGAGAGAGAGAGAGAGAGAGAGGGAGAGTGAAATGTTATGGTGAGACAAACAGCAAGTGAGATGGAGAGAAGGAACTCAACTGTGTTGCGCCTCGCCGGGGCCCAGTACCACAGGGCCAGGTTCTTTTTACTTTCAAAGATGCAGACTCACCAGAAAAATACGAAAATCTCATACATTTACAGGTCCCTAAGCTGCTCATGAAAATAATTTTCTAAACCATATGTTTGTACTTTTCAGTCAATGATTAGAAATAATATGCCCTGTTATTTGACTCCTACCTTGATAATGCTCAGTGCAGTCAAACCAAAAGAGTTGTCTTTCAGTGACATGATGTCTCCATTAAAAAGCATTTTCTGCATTGCATAAGGAGTCAATGACACTATAGGTCTTGTGGGTGAAAGTTAGTTGATATTGGACGTAGCTGTTAATGGTTAACTTTAGCCAGGTTAGAGTCCGCTCTCTGTGCTAGGTTCACGTTTGCTGTACTGTCCTTGCCTTTAAACAGGGCAGGACTATCTTGAAGGATACTGGATTATACACCACTGGACTACACTAAACGTCCACTCAAACTCTCTATGAGGGAGGCAAATCCTTGGAATTGGATTTATAAACAGACTGATATATAACACTATTGGAACACTTAATCAACACAAGGGCTGTTTTGTGACGTGAGTGGGATGTTTTTCTTTAGTTATCTGATTCTAAGTCTAATATTTGTGCTATGAGGGCAGAGAGGGAGTGCATGCTGAAATGTGTGGTATAGAATAGCTATTTGTCATTGTTAGCAGAATGAAGTGTTTGATTTCTGTCTAATCAGCTGTCTCTGTCAGGCTAAGTACAGTTTATGTTGAACCGAGGTCAAACGTGCAGATAGCAGCATCTCGTCGATCGCATGTCAATGACATCTGCCACATCTCCGTATGAACATATGAGCTGTGGTTTGAGTGTGGATTTGTATTGTGATCTCTTTTTCTGAGCAAACCAAATACCTAAAGGTTTAAAATAATGTATCAATTTTATCACAGTCATGTGTTTTTCTTTAAAACACATTTTCCTTTGCAAATCAGTCAATGTCAGGGAGGAGGTGATATATGATGTGTATACAGTATATATAATGTTCTCACTTTAGTATTACTTTGCTGTTTACATTGTTGTTGACTTCATTGTCTGAGTATGTCTTTAAATAAAGTGTCCAGGCATTGAATAAGATTTGATGAGGGATGTTGTCAGTCGTTCTCCCTTAGAATAACAAGATTATGTGACACTGTTTTCTATAAGCAAGAGTGAGAAAGTTTAGGAGTGATATCAGAGAAGGTGTTATTATAAATTATTAAATTATTATTCAGAGGAGGCTGAGGAACAGATGGAATAAACAGCTGCTGTCATTTTGTCAACCAAAAGGATCATCTCAGCATATCTGTAGACTGTTATGTAATCTAAATGAAGAGAAAGGTTGTGTCTCGAACAGAAACCGAGAGACAGAAAAGAAGTCATTGGTATTCAGGCTGCTCCTGGGGTGGCAGCAATGGGTTGTTGTTCATTAGGCTGTGGTGCCATGTGACTAAGACTGAACTTAAGGAAAAATAAAATGACTCAGCAAAACCAAAGATATCTACATGATTATATTTTTTCAAATAAGAATCAATAAAAGTGAGTTAGAATGTGAACACAGTGCATCAGATGAAAAAGGTGTGTCCTTAATGACATGATAACCTCTTAACTTATTTGATGACTGATTCATGAATTATAAACACGATACTCAAGTGAAGTGAATGCCTGTTGTTTACCTACTTTAGTGTGCTATACTTCTAAATGGTAAACCTAGAACAATGAAGGAAACCTTAAAAGTTCATAATATTCCTTTTTGTATATCTTTGCCATTGTTGTCCCCCAGGAGGAGAATGAAGGCACGGGCCCCACCTCCGCCGCAGGTCCCTCAACCCGCCCCACGCCACATCTTCAGAAACGCTGTACCTGATGGGGGAGGGACCTCGGGCATGGACGCAAAGGAGAACATGTTAAGGCCCACAGTGGATTTACAGCTAACTCTCCCACAGGGATACCAGACTTCTGTAACTGAGAATGGAAGGTGAGCGGACAGAGAGGACTACACAAGCACACATTATCACTCACATGTATCGCCCCCGTTTCAATGTTTTCTCTGTGCCATATTTTTACATTGCGTTTGGCTGTAAAATGTGTCATCACCAAGTTGTTTGCTTATCTATAGATATAAGGATCGTAGTTTATGCTTAGCTGTACAATATGATTCTATGAGGTGACCTTCATTATCATCTGTCAGACAAACAGTATGAAAGCTGTTTGTCGTCTCTGGGTCTGTATGGGTTGCTGTGCCAGTGAGGCCCTGCCAAGGGGTCCCATTGTCATAGAGAGTCGACAGATCAAGCCTGACCTGCTAATGCTCTCTGCCCCTAATGAGGTTCTCTCCTGTGGGCCGGAAAATCAGGGAAACGTCCCTAGTACAGAGCAACAAGGTGCTCTTTTAATGACAAAAGAGAAACTTTAGGTCAGCAAGTGTCTCTGTCATACCTTTTAACTAGTGAAGAAAATGAAGTTGGTTTTTCAAAGTGTCTTAGAAATTATAAGGGAACTTTCTACAGGTAAATTTGTGGAACTATTCTAACCTTTTCAAATGGTACGAATTGCTTCAAACTTTTACAAAAGGTTGTGGTAGTATTGCAACCAGGGAGATCCTTTTTTGGTATTTTTTTAGCATCCTTTATTCATCTGATATAAGGTAATCATATTGTGGTTAACCATCAGGTCTCTGGTTTCCTTCCAGATCATTTATGGTAAAGAAATGTGCTTCAGTTTTTTTCTGTGTCTGCAGTTAACCTTCTGCTCAATAACATCATCAGAGCCTGATATTTTGATAGTTCAGTTTTAGTTAAAATGTAACTGAGGTGTGATAAACACCATAAACAGCTGATACTAAATAGCATAACGTCCAAACAATCAATTTATTGTGTGAATACGGGCAGTTAAACAGATAAGATAAACTTATAAGATAAACTTAGTGATAACAAAAGAATGTAAAACAGTAAACATTGTTTTGTACTCATATTTGAAAATAGCAACATATTTGCAGGTAGTTGTAGAACTGTAGATGTGATGTTAATAGTTAATGTTACAGATATTATTATTATGTTACAGTAATACTGTACATTTTCAGTATAAAGTTTGCCTTTCCAGATTGTCAATGTGCAGTATCAACATTAAAGATAGAGCATTGTGAGGCACTGCTGACAGCTGTAACAATTAGATAATGCATTATTTGCACTCATTGACTGTATATATTCTTTATCTGGCTTTGTAATTGATGCCTTGTAATAATATCACACTTTAAATTAATATTCAAACCCAGTAAGAAAGTTTTTTATGACTGCACCATTGCTTCAGATAAAAGATTGAATATCGATGCCTTATGCAATATGCATCATCTCCCTGTATTGTCATTTTTCATGACTGAAAATTATTTTCATGATTTGGACTACAAACTAATGTTCAGTGGGAATGAACAATGCTTGGCCACGTAAACTGCCTTTAAAACAATGTCCCCATGTGAACTGGGGGGTTGAACAAGTTAAAATGTAACATGTCTTCAATACCACAGTGGACCACTCCTCTCAGCTAGTGACTGAGTTGTGACATACCAAATAACAGAAAAAAATAAATTAAATAAAATAGAAAATCATGTTAAGAAGCACATAACGCAGGACACTGGCTGTGCCGATTGCAGATTGTCGTATTAGTCGTAGACTGTGTCTATTTGTTAGTGATTGTCAATGGTGTCCTTTGTAGTGGTATCTCTCTCAGTTCTGTCATCTGATATGGCTGTTCCCAGAAAAGACTGGACACTCTCTCTTGGTTTCTTTATCTGAGGACTGACAGGTAGTACTAAAGGGCTTCAGGCCTCCTCATCCCCTGCAACAACCCGCTCCCCCATATACCACCCCCACCTCACCTCACTATCCTTTTATTATGGGAAGCTCTTCAGAGTTTCTGTCTAGATAAATCACACAGATAAAATCTACACGTGATAAGTGACTTCTCTGCCATCTGTTGAACATTCACATTAAAATATGAATAGCTGAATAGTACATTTATTTCTTGTATTTTTCAAAGAGCAGTTCCTCTGAAAGTAATTTTTAGGCTCATGTATAAAGTTTGGTCCCACTACTCATTACATTTTTCAGTCAATGTCAATATTATAACTATAGAGTAATCTAGCTAGCATCTTGCCACTTCTAAGTTGTGAACTTTTTCACACACATTTTCAGGTTTGATTCATGTCAAAATCTGTGCTATTGCATTTCATTCAATAGTTTGTGAAAAAAAGTTATCTTAGTGTTCAAAATCATGTCCTTTATGTCTACCAATTAGCCATTCCTTCTAAGTGCATCAGGTTAGCACTGGACTCTGGTTTGTTGTGTGAAGTAATTACTATTCTCTTTAGTGGAGCTAAAGCTAGGCAGGCTTTGTAACCCTATCTTCTCCCCTTCCCCTCTCTCTTTCTCCTGTGCTCCCCATCTCTTCTCGTGGTTCTTTCTTCCAAACTCCCTCCCTCCTCCCCACTCTCTCTTTCACTTTCTCTCTCGCCTGCCTTCTCTCTCTTTCTCCCTCTCTCAGTAAGGCGCTGATGGACCTTCTGGTTGAGCTGTGTAGCCGCTACCACCTGAATCCAGCACTGCACACCCTGGAGCTGCTGTCGCCCGAGGGCCACCCTTTGGGGTTCAAGCCCAACGCTCTGCTGGGCTCCCTGAACGTGGCCTGTGTCCTCATCAAGGAGAAAGTCTGGGAGGAGAAAGTGGTGCGCAGACCTGCACCCAAAGTGCCAGAGGTGAGTCACAGTGGAGCCTGAAACTGTGATCTGGATGCTCTTTTTGTCATGTGTGCTTTGTATTTTGCATTTTATACATGTCACTGCATATTTAAAACCTGCTGAAACAAGGTTGAATATGCTCAGCTTGGATTATTGTGTGTTTTGACTGTGGAGACATTTATCCCATAAACTGAAGAATTACAAAAAAATACTCCGAAGTTATAGAAGATTTGTTGTGTTTTGCATGAAACCATGTAGATTAATGTATCCCAGAAGGCCAGAGCAAGAGCTTTTCCCTTAATAGTTGTACAGTCTACATGAACCACACCAATCAGCCACAACATTGAAACAGGTAACTAGTTCTAATGTTGTAGCTGATTGGTGTACATGCATAGCACCTTACCCTGAAGTCTTATGTAATATTCGTCCCTTCCCTCTCTACCTTTTACCTCTGACTGCTGGCAGAAAGCAAGGCCAGTGAAACCTATAAGGGCCCATGCTAAGGTAGGAAGCCAGCTGGAATCAAACTGGCCCAGCATGACATTGGAGTCAGTTCTTATACAGTCTATGTGTGCCTTTTCTGTCTTTTCCCCATATATTTCTATCCATCATGTTGTCATGGGTTTTTCAGCTCACTAGCTTATCTGAACTTATTTTTTCTACTGAGCATGAGACTCTTTGTCTCTATCTTTTTCTCTGCCTCTCGTCTGCTCTCCTCCTACAGTTTGAATATTTGATGAGTGCCTTACCTTTAGTTACCATGCATTATTTCTCTGCTCTTCTCAGGACTCACTGCTGCTCTCTCTCCCTTTGACCCCTCCTGGCCTCAAGCCAGAGACTTACACTATTTCAGACACTGCTGTCAGTCATCCCTCTCCTCTGTTTTATCTGTCTGATCATTGTACCACCAGTCTCAGCAGTTTAAATGAATTTTGATAGACTGTGCTTAATACGGTCAGCGAAAACTAATGTAGCCTAAAACAACAATAATACTTTTTCCTCATAGGGGTTATAATGTTTACTATCTATTACTAACTATTTGATGGAACTGTTAGAGATTCAACGTAATGGTAGTTTTTGAGGCTGTAGTTGGTGCTGCTGATCAGTTTTATTGTGTTTTATTTAGAGGTGTTCCTAATACTTAGTCTGCCCTCACTGATATGGGGGATGGACAAAATACTGTATAAGAGATGTGTTTCAGTAAAATGCAGTTCAATCTACATCAGTGTAACATTGTAAAAAGGAACTAGACTGATACACTTAGCAATAGTTAAACATCTTGCACCCAGCCAGTTGCTCAATGAATGACATTACTTTTGAAAGCAACAACAGCTTGGTACCTTTCACTGGTACAATAGGATTAAAAGCTCACCACAAAAAGAAACCATGACAAATTGAATAGACAGTAGTTCGTATTAGGATTTCAAGACTTTACAATCACAAGTTGAATCATTACGATACAGACGTATTTGTTGACCCTTGAAAACTACAGCTACTCACTTTTGGGGTAAACACCTTACCTGACGCTGGTTGATGTTGATAATTTACTGCTTCCACCATTTGTCAGTCCATTTATCCTTCTGATTATTTCTCTGAAAATCTTGTCACACACCATTCGTGCACTCCCCAAGAGTAAAAAACCTGTTGATTTTGAAAAAGCCCATAACCTTTGTCTAGTGCTGCCAGTCAACCCACCCGCCTTTGAAATATGTAAAGGACCATATCTCCTGGCTTGTGAGTTGAAAATGCATAATCTTTGCTGTGATATTTATGCTTCCATAGATCATCTATAAAAAACAGTGTTGACTGTCAAAATAATGGATAAGTAGAAAATTATTAGACTTTCAATGCCACTTTACTTAATATACAAAAGCCACTGATGAGCCAGCGACTGAATGAATGACTGTTTTATGAATTCTTTAGCCTCTTGACTTCTGAGTGTGGTGTGTTTTTTTTATAGAAGCTGATGTGTACCACTTACTGATAAAGCTTGCTTTACAGAGTGGCACATCTGTCTGTTCTCCATTAAAGAACACTATGTAGTATTGTGGGATTGACCACAGTCCAACTTCACACCCACATCCAAGATCACATGGATGTCTGCACACACACATGCACACAGACAATGTCTCCAGCCTATTAAATGTTACTTTTTCTGTCAGCAACCAAAGTCTAAACTTCAGTTACTCATTAATGAAGTCTTTCTTTGTCTGTGCTCCTCTGTTCATAATTTTCCACATAAGCACATATCCAAAACATATGTGCATATGTGCCAATTTCTGAATTGCATTTAAGATATTTGGAAGACTTACCTAGACCAAGCTTGCCTCTCAATAATGGTGTACAATGAAACTACAATGTGTAGTATTTTATATTGTGTCTCTCTATCAGTATTACAGATCAGAATAGTAAGTGTACTTTCTGTAACTGATGCCTAGATATTTTCTTCTGTCGGACATTCTGTATCAATCTGCCTTTGCTTTTGGATGTGATCAGTAGAATAATTAATACGCAAAATAAACACATATTTTTTGGCATGGTTGTTTCAAAATCTCATCCAAGAAAGACAATTGGATCCTGCATGTTTTTTGGGGGGGGGGGGGGGGGTGGTTTTGGTGTATGATGTCTGATTTCTTTGTTTTGAGTTTGTTTGTTTGGTTTTTTTTTTAAGAAAATCTCTGTTCTTTGACTGGAGCACAGGAAGACTTCTTGAGTGGATACAGCAGTGTGCTCTCCTCAGCCTTTTCTCTCATCCATTTGTTAGACATTCATTTCAAATTTTTGGTGCTCTCTCTGTATCAGAAAACAGTGCGTTTGATGGTGAACTACCACGGTAGCCAGAAGACAGTGGTGCGGGTCAACCCGTTGGTACCACTCGAGGCTCTGACACCAGCCATCTGTGACAAGTGTGAGTTTGACCCTGCACATGTCCTGCTCCTGAAGGACGCCATCAGTTGCCACGAGCTACCGCTGGACAAATCTCTGGCAGAACTGGGGATCAAGGAGCTCTACGTACATGATCGCAGTCTAGGTAAACCTTAACCATGTGATTCCACATTCACTTTTAAATTACTCAATGTAAAGTGTGCATTCAAACTGATGATCCTATAACCCAGCCACATTTTTAAACAATGAAATAATTAAAAAAATATAGATTAGATATTAATGGAGAAATACCTTTGAATAAAATCCCTTTGTTGGATTTAGTTAATTGAAATGAATAGAGTCCAGTCTTGGTTTATGCTCAGAGAATGTAGTGGCTAATGTTGCTAAGCTTATTGGTGACTTGAGCCTTGGCTTTTGCAGCTATAGTTATTAACTGCTGTTGACCTGCATTGATATCATCCCCAAATCAATTAGCATATGCTATTAGTGAACTGCAAGGTCTTAAAATATTTTTACCCCTTGCCTTACACACTCATGAGAATAAGAGAAACACTGGCTTTAACAGGAAGCTGAGACTCAGTAAACCCAACCCCATTTCGACTGCCAGTGCAATGAGCCACAAAACCACCATTACACTGCATTCTGCAGTACAGCGTGACCTGCATATAAATATTTATTGACATAAAGTTACATGCAGTCAGAATCAATATTAGTTTAACCAGCTGCAGTGACAACAAAGCATAAACAGAAATGTAAGCTTGTGTTTGTGACATTATGTTCAGCTAAATGAACCTTGGTAAGTAGAATTTATCCTCAGGGGTACAGTAGTTAGGATATGTAATCCTTTATCTCGCAGGAAGTTGAATTATGGTCTAAGATCTGCTGGTATAACCATGGTAACAGTCCGCACCCATTGATATTTATAGATATAGTTCTTGTCATGGAGTGTGATTAGAGAGGAAATGCTTGTGGATGATGGCCATGAAAGATTTAAGCAATGACATTTAGAACATTACGTAATTTTTATGGTCACACAGTGTTTCCTCTAGGATTTTTTTCAGCAGTGGGGGCATGCTATCCAGGGGGGGTGGGGGGGTAGAGTAGAGTCAGTGGCAAAGTTTGCACCCAGGCTCATCTCTCTCCCCTGCACCTTCACCCAGCTCTCCCGCTGCTGATCTCCTTCACTTTGTTTAACAACTCCTCCCTGTCTAATGTTACTTGTCTAATAAGATTACATTAAAAGTGTGAGTAACGTAACGCTAACAGCGTTACATAGTTTACACTCACATCACATCTGATTACAAGTGTGAACATTAAAATACTATTTTTTACCTAACCATCATCATTTACGAGTCAGTAAAAGGCTTATGATGCTACCTGACTAGCGTCTTCTTCATCTGTTGTCTCTCTCTTCTTAGAGAAGTATCTGAACAAGCTCATCTGAAAATGCAGTCAGCAGTTAATACATAATGACGTGTAGATATTAGCTTAATGCTATCAATTAGTTTACCCAAGTTAGCGTCACTGAGTTGGCTAATAAGTCTACCTTTTCTCCGGTAATTCGCTGCCTTATTCCTCACGACTACCCTTCTCTGACTCTCACCTGGTGCCTGACGTGATGTCACTTTCAAGGCCGCGCTCTCGCGAGTAATTAACTCCAATAGGATCCCCCAACCACCCCACTCCCTCCCTCCCCTCCACCCGCTGTTGCGCTCATCATCACACAGGCTGTGCTGTGAAGGTGGAGAGATGTGGCGGTGGTGCATTTGCGACAATAAAAAAAAAAAAAAGAAATTTGAAGGCGTGGCGGCTATGACTTAGCAGTGGCGGGCCGCCACTGCTAAATGAATGTAGAGGAAACACTGTCACATACTGTTGTGTAATGGATATATTTTGGTAATTACCTTTTGCTTTTATTATGGAAATGTAACCTATGGAAAATCCTGTTGTGCTAAAAAAGTGCAAATGTAACAAATGAATCAGTTCAGTTATCCATATACAACTAAATATGTTTTACACCTTGTCATGTTTTCCAGTTCTCCAGCCTAAAATGGCTTCTGCCCCTGCTCTAAACTACTCAGGTATTAGTGATGATGAGTCTTGTCTGTCTTAGTATTGCTGGTTCCATTCAAACCCATGTTGCTGTTTAACCCAAAGTACCACTGCTTGCTTATTAACCTCGGAGACATGTGTTTGCTTGTTAGTCATCTGTCTTCAAATAAATAATTTGTTGGTTTAATGTTATTTTGATACTTGTGCTAACATCATCAATGCCCACCAATTTGAAATAATTTATTATTAACTCCCCTTGCCTCTGGTTTAGTTGGAATCCATATAACCCTGTAGTTTAGCTCTGATTTTTGTAATGGTCAGTTAACCTTCCCGCCCTGTCCTTAAGCCAACAGTGTTATCATGACACATTCCTACTTACTGCTTTGTAGACACTGTAAAGGTTAGATACAAGTGGGTCTTGAGAAAAATAAAACGATAGCGCCCTCTGCTGAGGAAAATCAGTAGCTTATTCTACTGTGTTCTTTCTGAATGAAAACAAGATGAGTATTTAGACCACTCCAAAATGTACAGAAATTACCAGTAAAAATGCAAACAACACATTTATTTTTCTTTATCAAGTGAAGCACTTAAATTCGCTTTCATGATTTCAGGAATCAAATTGAATTGGCTTACGTGTACAGTAAGAGTGTACTGTCAATTAAGTATTCTGCTGTCATGATAAAATCATTGTGAATTTCATTGTTAACCTAACATCTATGCATGCAGAAATAATTAATCTACTGAATTGCTCATAAACTGTTCCTCGGTATGACCCTGACTTTTAATATGAAGTGCTGACACTCTTCTTTTTCTTTCTGAAGACTCAATTCGCTCCAGTACCACCAGTTTGGGCAGAGCAGAGAAAAAAGGCTTCCTGGGTATCTTCCAGTTCAGCAGGAGGAAATCAAAGGTAAGATTCCAAACTGCTGTTGTTGTTTTTTGGAAATATGTTGTTTACATTGGTCATTTGATGACAATATTCATTCAGAATTATTCAAGATTAACATCATCATAACTGTCTGCAAAGTTACGCAGTGACTTATTTCTAATTTGCTATTTGAAGTGCCATGAAAAATACGAGGCTGTGTAATAATCAACACACTAACCTTGAGCGGTGCATGTCATTCATATCTATATTGATAGTTACAGCTGAGGCAGGCCGAATGCATGCATGAACAGTTGAATGCTGCATGTTAGCTGTGCCTTCCATTTGCAGACAGAGACAACATCTGTGGACATGGAAGACTTTGATGATACAGTAATCCAAAATACTGACACACAATCCAATGTGAGTATTACTAACACACCTGAAAATACCAGAGGTGATAATTGAAATCAAGGTGGTATCTTGTTTTAATTGTAATCTAACACTTACTCGTCTTTGAAGTATTCAAATCACATATTGTGGGTGGACAGAATTACAGGAAAGTCTTTTACAATATAATACAAACATCTAATATTACAACAATGTCGACATTGTGGCAACAAAAATTGGACCAGCCGGACAAAAGGAGACCTTAATGCTGGTCACTAGTATTAGATTTCATGACATTGTTTGGTGGTTTCTGTTGTTATGTCCATTCCTTATACATTTTTTGCATGGCTGCTGCTAATCTAATATGGCATTCAGCATGATGTATGACACAGAAGGTTTCCCTGAGTACATAATGTTTTTGAATAACAGATTGTGATGAAACACTTAGAATGACATGTAAGAGATGGTCTCTATAGTGGACTACTGGAAATGTTGATTGGATGTTTCAGGTAACACAAGTGCTGCTTGACCATGATATTCATGGTCAAGTTTCCTGTCTGACCAGTCACGAAAAAGAGAATCAGCTTCACAAACATTTTTCAGTGCAGTTTAAATGTTCATTCTGTTGAGAATTTCAGCTTTAAAATAACTGCTGGTCATGGCTGGTTACTGAATTTTTTGTTGTCATCAAGCAATTTTAACACACACACTTGTCATTATTTTGACATTTTATAGAGCAAATGATTGATTAATTCATTGTTTAAAGTTAGTCATTACATCAGTTGATATATATAATAGCCATTAGGTGGTAGGACAAGAAAGACAAGAAATGATTCATGTAAAAATAATTTTTATTTGGAAACTATGGGAGCTTGCCCCAATATGCATTGTTCTGTCCAAGTACTGGTCTTCATTATGGAGGTGGAGGTGCAAAGTTGGCATGACCCGTAGAGTCACAATAGCCACGTATATAGGATACATATGGAAATTTTCCTTTAAGCTCAGGGCCATATTCATCGAATAGGACCTTGTTGCTCATGTACTATTGATTGTTTAGTTGTGGTCATGTGCACTGATGTCCTCCAGAGGGCAGCAACTCTCTCCAGAAGGTTAGCCAGCAGTCTGTTAGGGATCACAGGTCCAAAGAGGAGTCCTAATAATGCTTCTCACAGTTCTTGCACCCACTCCCTTTTCTTTCCAAGACTACTGAATAATAAAATGGCTCTAGAGAATACTGTGATATACTGATGTATATACACAGCTTTATCCTGCAGTCATTATGAATGTAGGGAGTGTACAATAAGTGCTCTGAGATGATCAGAGATAGATAGAAGGATTCAGACACAAAGCATAAGAAACTTGAACCACCCAAAAGGGTTAGTCGGTGGAGGACATTTGAACAAATCTTAATCATCTTTAAAAATGGCTTTAAAGTCGGATTTTAAATCATAAAAACATTGCTAAATCAATGTAGAAGTTTTTATTCCAAGATAAAATTGTATTTGTGTGTG
Organism: Seriola lalandi dorsalis; assembly: GCF_002814215.2. Classification (NCBI taxonomy): domain Eukaryota; kingdom Metazoa; phylum Chordata; class Actinopteri; order Carangiformes; family Carangidae; genus Seriola; species Seriola lalandi. Next base: position 684,559 of record NW_019524889.1, on the reverse strand, counting down.
CATGTGAGTGTGTGTGTGTGTGTGTGTGTGTATCTCTGTTTGTGTGTGGAGTGCATCCGTGCTAAACCAGACATTTAGATGCTGCATTAGGCAGCTCTATCTTTTGTATCCATAACTCAATCACATTAATTTGATTTTGAAGCCATGAACTCCAGTTGAGCAGCAGTCATCTGTGGCTCACCTCAGATCAATATGGCATTTGATTGTATTAGCTGGAAAAACACTACCTGACTCACTCTGGTTCTCTTCACTGTTCTGTCCAGCACAAAGCTTGCTCAACTTCTCCACCCTTTACCTCTTTGTTCTCAGCTTTGTTGGATCATTGTCATAATCACATCCTCTTCCTCCAGTTCTAAGCTGTCTATGTGGTGTTCGTCATTCATTTTGGGTTTTTGTATGTCTTCATTGGCTTCATCAGATGCTTCTGACAACATATCCTCCTTCAAATATTTCTTTAGGGTTTGAAAAAACTAGCGAAAATGAAGAAAGACAGGGGAGTGAAAAAGAAAAAAAACATGGATGCATGAATTAAACATTAAATCTAATATAGACAGACTATTTGGTATTTGCTTTGATGTGAAAGTTTATAATTTATTTAAACAGACAGTGAGAGCGAAGTTATATTTATTCATATTGCTGTTTCTCAGCCATATCGCTTTTTCCAGCGGGCTTTAATGCAACTGGGCTTTTTCTCTCCGATATGATTGTTTCTCTGTCAGGGACTGTTATCAGACCACACACATGCATTTGTGCACACAAGCAAAAAACACACACACATATACACATACAGTTTTATCAGCTTGAAGGCATCAGATTACCCTACCTTGGCTACATTAGCACTAAAAGCCCAGCCTCTTATCTCTAACTGTTCATTAGGGGCTAATCTACTGTGTGTGTGTGTGTGTGTGTGAGAGAGAGAGAGTGACTGAGTGAGTGAGTCTGTGTGTGTGTGTGGTCTTGACACGCTAACATGGTCAGAGAGCATCATGGTAAGGGCAGTGCGGATTCTGAAGCAAACTGACATAAAATAGGGACATTCATCTCTTCTTCTTTTCGGGTTTTAAATAAAATCAAGGTCCATATTTATCACGTGTCTCATAACAAATCACCCCAGAAATTATTCCCCACTTTAGCCACTTAACTTTGTTAACTTAGGAAGGACATCCTATCTTTGCCAAGCTCTTGATTACAGCAATAAAATGCAGTTACAGAGTGAACAATTTGGGAACTATGAACTCATTTTTCAGGCCTTAAAGCTCCAGTACAGTGGTAGATTGTTAATGAAAAGATTTTACACAGATTAGTGGTTTTCTAGGATTTGGTGGAACTGGTGTAACACTTTTTATAAAAGCAAGTGAACTGTCATGTGTCTGTGGGCCATTGTAGTGCTCCTATTACTTTTGGTGATACTATTTTTTTTTTTTTTTGTGAGAGCAACTTAGCACCCCATGAAAATCTTGTTTTGGTAACTTTTGACCTTGCAGCGGTATAGAAATGTACTCAAGGATGTATCTTTACACCATGACATCACTGTTGGGTGTGGTTACAGGTACAAAAGTGCACACCTCTGGCCACAACCAGACCACGCCTAACCTACAGTGATCTTGGGTGTGGTCAGAGATGAAAGTTTCAACCAGAGTGGGCAGTGAAACACTGCCTTTCAAATTATGTAACTCCTTAATTATGATTTTTTTTATTTTTTTTATTATTGGGTTTAATTTTGTCTTTTTCAATTAATGTGATGTGACTTCAAGAGGGGCTACAGAACAGATGAAGAGGTGCAGACGAGGAGATAGAAAGAAGGTAAAAGATATTTATTGCAAGGTATGGAGAAGATGGGGATCAGGATAGGGGAAGATCGGGGCTGTTAGCTGTGAACCAGGAACTGAGGCTAGTCTCGGGCAGGGGCAGTTAGTGGCTGGGGTGGCAGGAGTGGGATCTGAGGAAGGGCTGAGTAGTGCAGAGTTCCAGGGCAGAGAAGGAGTAGGGCTGAAAGGACTGCAAGGGCCAAAACAGTAGTAATATGGCAACAAGAACTGAATGTTGAACAGCAAAACTGGTAACAAATTTGGCTCGAAGAGCAGCAACACTGACAGGTAGCAGAGTGGAAGAGGCTGAGTATTTATAGAGGTCTTCATTATGGGACTGTTTGCAGCTGGTGGGGTTCTGCTCTGACTCCAGCACATCTGTGTCTGCTCACACAGTCACAGAGAGCGAGACAGGGAGAGAGGGCAGAGAGGTACTCAGGGTGTGGCAACAGTTTAAGGAGACACTGAATTGGGGGTGGTGGGCGGGGCAGACCCCAAATAAGGGGAAGGAGTGGAAGAGAGCAAGTGAGAAAGTCAGCCAGAGTTCATGTGAATTTTGCGCTTTCTTTAAAAAAAGAATGGAAATCACATTAATCACTTCCAACATTTCTTATTTGTTCTGTTCTGTCAACCTACATCTGCCATCTGCCCCAACTCCCCCTTGCCTTGTTCTTACCCCTGTCAGTCCCCCAGCACAGTGAACAACTGTTAACCGAACAATACAGATTTTTATTAAATATATTATAATGTCATTTTTTCTGCTGTAAGTTTAGGTTGTACAGTGTTAATGTCCTTATTTCATGTTTGTATTGAATGTGATTATTACACATTTATTTTATATAATGTTTGTGTGTTTGACGAATCACAGACATAATAGGTATTACCTTGGTTACATAGAAAACCAAACTTAAAACCCTAAAAAGGCATAAAGATAGAGAAAGTGATCAGGAATCTACATGGGTATTTTGTGAAAGTACCAGCTATGAACACACTTCCCAGTGTCATGTGGATTGTCTCTCAAAGTCCAATGGATTCTTTATTTACAAACGATGAACCTCATTAGATTAAAGACAAACTGTGACTAAGCAATATATACAGTATATGCACATTTGAATTCACATGAACATTTGATGCATGTTATTGTCTGAATCTTCCTTTTTTTTTTTGCTTTAAACAGTGGTGTCAACCAATAGTGTGATTCTGGATGTTGTCTCTGTCCTCCACCCCTTACCATGTTAGGCATGTACTGACACATGATATAGCACAGCAGTAACTGATAGAATAGTCACTATATGTTATTAATACAATGAGTATAGTGTTTGGATATAAGGCGAGACATTTGTAAAGGTTACATGATAATCCCAGTGGATATTTCCATGCTGAAAAGTACAAAAAGTGCACATGTTTTCTTGCAGTCCTTTGATTCATCTCTTTAACTTAAGTGCAGTGTAACAGGTTCCCCAATACAATATTATTGTTCATAGTATAAGAATCAAAAATAACAATCAAAATATATTTTAACATTTTTTGACGTGAAAGAAGCTGTAAGCATGTCAACTGGACTTCTCTTCTCAGGGCTTTTTTTTTTTTTTTTTTAAGAAGTTTTGTTCTTTTCCCATCCCTCCCCACTGTGAGATGTTCTAACCTTAGGTCCAATTAATTCTAATGATCTGAACTTTATGTTCCTTTTTGCTCTGCTTTTATGCTGTATCCAGGCATTGTCTGAACGCATCAATTAATCTGCTTTTAAACACTTTTCTTTTCTGGGGATCTGGAGATCATGGGGGGGTTTGATTTCCCCCGATAGGCCAAGGCTCTGTACCAAGCTGAGCCACGGGGAGGTTCAGATATTCAGGAGCACTTTGGGCTCTCTTTGATCAGATATTGAAAACCATTTTGTGTTCCAATGCTTTAGTCAGGAGCAGCCACCCTTTGAAAATGTGGTTGCACTTTCAACTTGGTCAAATAAATGTTAAAAAATGGGCTATACCTTCATAAACATTAGATTTCACGTGTATGTGCATGTGTCAATGTTTTTAAACTTGTATACACTATAAATGGTGGAAGTGAGGATCTTCCTCTGAGGTCAATTTCAAAGTTAGATATGAAATAACTGCTTATGATAAAAATTTTCATTTTAATTCTAAAATTAGTCCTCAGTCCTTGAAATAAAAACCAGTCCTGTCAATGCTTTTCTTTGTTAGGTAACAGGATATCCTGCCATGTAATATTTTTCAATTACATTTTGTTGAAAGTTAGGTTGGCCATGGACCAGGAAAGAAGTGATTTTTCATCTGAATTCTTCTTTGAATCTTTGAATCAAGTCAACCAGTGTATGGATATGTGATTTTGCAACTCTTAAAACTTTTTTCAAGCCTCTTTCCATAAGTTTCATCCAGGCGTCTCCGAATTTGGATCATAACTGAGCGATCCTTCAAAATGTGATGGCATTTCGATCATGGGGGGGTGTAACAGCAGCATGATGAATTCATATGTCTTTAACTCAGTGGTCATGTGTCTGACTCACACATTTGCTCATATATGTGCTTACATACATATTTGTCAATCTGACTTCACCCCTTTTTGTTCTTGATTTTACCCACAGGGTCTGGCCTCAGTGTCCAGCGTAGAAGACCGGCCCAGTACCTTGGGTCAGTCTCAGTCGGTCATGAATATGTCCAGGATGTCTCCCAAATCTGAAAGCAAGAAGAGAAGGGCCCCTGCACCACCGGAGGCCCCGACACCCATCATGGGACACATGAGCTTCGAGGGCTATCAGGTTAGTCAGATTAAAATACATCAATTAAAGGATTCATACCACTGACTTCATGATAAAACAAACAACAACAAAAAATGGGTTTGAAACTTATTCCACTGTAAAACTTAACATACATCCAGTGTGGCACTAATTCACACCCACAGAGCAAACACAAATACACACAGAAATGAATAGGTACTTCACTGAAGACGGACTGCATACACACATAAATTCAAAAACTCTTTTGAAACAATGTATAATTGGGATTATAATGATGACACTCCCCAGCATTTTCATCTTAGAAAAGGTCCCAATTATGTAAAATATCTGAATCCTCAGCTCTCAGGATGACCTGGAGCAAGAAATCTGAAAGCTGCAATCCTTCTGACGCAGCCTTTCCTTTGGGTATTTTGGCCTGAGATTCAGCACCTCAAGGTCAGAGTGACCTGTATCTTCTATATTAGAGCAACAGCTCCCTGCAGTCTCGTTATAGTGTTATGGCGGCATGCTGGGAAATGTCGTATAGCAACCGACATCCTTCCTCCCTCCCTGAGATAATAGGTTTTGTTTATTTGGAGGAGCGAGTGCACTTGAAGCTTATGTTATCGAGAGGAAATTTTTGTCGTCAGGACGGCATGGAAAATTGTGTTATTCTCTTTAGCTTAATTACCTAAAGTGAACTGAGTATAGAGGTGCGGAAAACATTTCTGAGAAGTGTGCGATGGGAATCGTTAGTGACCAAAGATGTTGCAAAATGTAACACGTTCACCGTTGAAAGCAACAAAGATGACAGTAGTGAAAAACACAAGGATCATAATTAATTTCAGTTCAAGTGTATCACTAAAGAGGTTAAGATCTTAAACCTAACCAGAGTAAACTTAACCACTCAGCTGATCCAAAACTTAACATCATCTTTCCACTTTAGTGTATATCTGTAGAGCTGGATTAACAATTACATAGCTACACATTTGAGAAGGTATAAATGCGACTAGTGTCTGAATGTGCCCTTCCTTTATTGCATTCATTGACTCTATTGTAGATATTTTTTTCTTTTTTTGTGACTGTGACTCTATTAAGAAGCTCCTTATAGCTGCTGCGATTATTTTTAGTATTGCAAATTGTAGTTAAGCAGAGGGAGACGGTAATTTATCTGTCCACCTGTCAGACTAAGAGTTATGACAGACACCAGAGCTGAAACACTGAGACACCACTGGGAGTCACCAGGGCAGCTACACAGAGCAGGAGTCTGGAAGGTCATTTCAGGACTTGATGACTGGTCTAATAATAGGTTCATCCATCTCGCTCTTATGTCTTCTCTGAACTGTTACCCTGTCTGAACACAAAGTCTCATGTATATTCATGCGCATCCACACATTGCAAGGTCATACTGTGGTGCAGGACGCCTCTCATGTTTCACCTCTCTGTTTTGTGGTGTTGCTTGTTGAGCGGAGAGACTGTGGACAGGCTGTTGATGTGTTCTGCTGGTCTTATCAACAGTTCAGCCTCAGGTCAACAAGTGACAGAGATTTCATGTGTTTGTCACACAGAATAACAACAAGCTTGTAGAAAGTAGAAGTTCTCTGTTGACTTCATGAGCATTTTTAAACATTTCAATGGTCAACATATAGACTGATAGATGAATAAATGGATGTAAAGTTGGAATTATTGATTGATTGTTTGATATTACTTAATAAGGAGATGTGATGAGGCAGTGTCATCTAAGGACACAACAGAGGTGTCAGGTGTTCAAAGATTACCATCATGTTTGGCCTGTGTTTGTTGTGCGCATGTGATTAAAAAGGATTTAGGTTCAGTGAAGGGTGTCATAGCAGCCAGGGTTAACCAGGTTTTAATCAGGGGCTTTGACGTTAAAGAGCTCTGCATGACTTGAATCTGTGGAACAAGTGTGCATCAAATCAAATCAAATCAGAATCGGAGTTGTACTTTCACGTTACCATAAAATTTGTAGTTGCTGGAGGTGGTATTAAGCTACCACAGAAAAAAAACGGCACACTTAGCTCATCAGTAAAGGAACACATTATCTTCAGCAACTCCGAGCTCCAGTGAAAACAGATGTCACGCTATACTTTGTAAAATATAATAGTTCAGATACAGGTTTGCCCACAAGGGATGGGCTGGAGGTGGGCCAGCTGGCAGTCAGAACGCACACACAATTGATCACTAAATGTACTGTTTGTATTTGCTGTGTTTTTGTTGGATTTCGCTGACTCAGACCTGTCATTCACTACAAGCACTTTATCCAACCCGCTGCATGCTTGTTTGTGATACAATCTTCGCTCCCCGATGTCTGTACATACAGTACGAGAATGCGCATGTGTCCTGGTGTGCATTTGAAAGAGAGGAGGATTAGGCACATCATAGCAGGTCATCTGAGGACAGCTTCCTATGATGACTCTCCTCAATATAGACCTCCCTCTGTGCTGAACAAGCATAGGTGGTCAACTAATTGTGGCTTTACAAGACACAGTAATGGACAGTGACATGGTAATATAAGCTATAAGTATGATGAGATTGCTATAATGAAACTAAATGCTTCAAATAGCCTTTGGAGAGGCAGAGATCATGGAGGGCGGTCATTTAAATCATAGTAAGAATATGGTTAGATTAACATCATTGACAAAATTAGGAGGGTCAGAAACTCTTCATGGTTGACTGGGGAAATGTAGGTCAAACTGAGGGCCATGTTTGAGGGCAAGATGACAAGCTGGCAATTATCGACTTCTTATTTGATCACAAATTAAGAATTCAGGTTAATTTTTTGGCTACAGATGACATAGCACTTTGTACTTCTTGCTTTACTTTTTCTAATGTCGGTGGTGTAAGGATTGAAGCTGAACCATAATGTAAACTTGCTTGAACACTTGGCCAATGCAGTATTCTTGGGTAGATGTTTTTAGTGACCATTTACAGAATTATGTGATATCATTCATGGTGGTAATTCGATTTTTTTTTTTTTACACCATATGGATAGATGTCAGGGTGTTGTCAGCATTCAGAAACGAGAATTTAAACATCTCTGTTTAAGATCTTGTTCCGTTTACAGTAGTGAAAGAAGATCGTTGACCTTTTTCAATGTCTGAGGGGCAGGTTGCTATATACAGGAGTGAGAATGGGAATAGCAAGGGCACTAAAAACAGATGACACAGGATTCCAGGAAGAGTGTAAAGTCATCTTCGACTGTAGGAGAATTAGGTGGTTTCTCATGGTGGAGTTGTCACGGAGTTAGAGAAGTTTTCAGTTTTTTTCCTCGGCTTAACAATCAGCAATCTGTTGATTATGTGCATATTTTTTATTGTTGTATTTTACCTTGGTTGTATATATTTTTTAATTTTCTAAATGTGTAGATTATAATGGTTTATGTGTAATTTATCTCACTTTTTAAACTTTCATATTTTGCTGATGTAGTTCATTATTGTTTTATTTCAGGTACAGTCCTTTGAGACATACACTGTGATATCAGGCTTTAATAAAACTTTGACTTAACAATCTGTGTCTGTCTTTAAGAGAGAAGCACTGAATTAAATTATGTTTTGGAACATCGAGTTCAGAAAAACACAGCCTTGTTTTTCCAGCAGTGATAGGCAATCTGTTATTGTGGTTTGGAAAGGAAGCCATGTCTACATTGCCTCTTGTGATAAAGGAGTTCACATAAATTCTGAGCTTTCTGCTTCACTGCTCAGTAACAGAAGGTGCTTCTTGAGTAAGTGCATTGGTGCTCATGTGTGTTGTGTTGTGTGTGCAAGACGAGTGAAAGATAAAGACAGAACAACTGAAGCAGAGAATGAGAGCGAGGATTAAGAGCAAAAGAGAGAAACTGAGTCACGTAGAGACACAGAAAGTCAAAGTAAGGTAACATCAAGTCTTCTAAGAGTGTAGATGTGTGTATTTAAGTTGTGCGATATTAACAATGTATAAGCTTTTGGGCCATCTTTCCAAAATGCATTACAGCATGAAATCTGGTTGGAAAGGCCCTAGCACCACCCTTACCTCACAGAGGAGCCGTAGAGCGTAAGTGCACAGCAGGGTAAAAGTTAAACAGAGGACAAGCAGCATTAAGAAGAAGAAGGTGAAGGAGTAATGAGATCAGTAAGCAGTAAGCAGGCTGTTTCCTGTGAAACCTAGAGCCAGGGAAGAGAGATATGAGCCAGAGAGAAGAGGGCCGACACTTCATAATTTACACATTACATCCTTCTGTTGAGACAAGTGAATCCTGATGTGGGAATTAAATTTTGTTGACTGTCTCTCAGTTGGAAGAACACAAATGAACCATGGTAGCAGAAACACTGTTGCATCTGAATGAGATTAAATTCCTCAAGGGAGATCCAGTTGTCAGATCTGACAGAGAATTGCCCGGAACAACTCTGATAATGTTGATGCGATTGCCGATCAGATCTTAATTATAGCAGTTTTCAATAGTGCAAGGGACAGAAGTACGTTTTTCTGTTTAATCCAAACTAAAGATGTTTTTATGTCTCGGACAGCTCTCTCTGTGTGTGTGTGTGTGTGTGTGTGTGTGTGTGTGTGTGTGTGTGTGTGTGTGTGTGTGTGTGTGTGTGTGTGTGTGTGTGTGTGTGTGTGTGTGTGTGTGGATATGTCCATGCATTGTATGTATGCCATTGCACATGTTTGTTGAAGAACATGGCAGTCTGAGCTTTCTGCCAAAAACAGTTCTCTGTGTTGGATGAATTGGTTTTTGTGCATGCTGTGTGTGTGTGGCTTCTTGATTGATCGAGCTGGCTACGTTTTTCCTCCCGATGATCTGTCACTCTGCGAAAATACAGAGTTGGCAGCAGAGGGAGGCTTGTTTTTCACAGCCATCCATCAGTCATGTAATTGTCTATAACGGTAGCTAACTTTAATCTGCTCTAATGCACAGCTCTGCTTCAATCAGACAGACAAAACACAAGTTGCTACTGGATCTGTGTTCAGTAATATGAAGTTTCTCTATAGACTTTTACCTTATTAATTTCTTTGCTTTGGTTTTTCTTCTTTGCTATCCATCTGGGTTTTTTTTTTCATTCCATAATTTTTCCCCTGGATAACAGCTTTTCTACATACCCTGTGTTTTGTCTCCTTTGCAACATTTTCTGTCTGGTCACAGCTTTACGAAATGAATACACCCTCCACTTAACAACATAAACAAAGAAGTTCAGCCGTATTGTTGTTGGGTTTCATAGCTGTTAGTCCCTGTTGTATTTGTGGTTAGATAGGCTTAGCCTTGGTCAGATTAGAGTCTGTGAGAGAACAAGAGAGCAAAATAAGGGAGGGTAAAAATAAGAAAAGCATTGCAAGGACAGAAAGAGAGAACATAACCTGGCAGTCCTGATGTGAGAGGTCAAGAGAGGTTTGGAAGCATGCAGAAACGGATGTTTACCTGTTATGTCTCTACTGTATCTCTCCATGTACTCTCAAGGAATAAAACAGGTTTTGTCAAATCAGTTTGGAGCAAAAACAAAAAGGCAGTCCTGCCTCCGTTCATCCCTCATCCTCGTCTTCACCCTTCATCGTTCCTTTAGAGCAGCTGTTTTTGGTCATTTGTGCTACCATTGAAAAGAGCAGGTACTCTGGTTCTTGTGAGGCAATGTACATTTTACATATGTATGTTTCAAGAGTCTTGATGCAACTGACAAAGAGATGTAATACAATATGTGTTGTATTTAGATGTTAGTCTGAGATTTGCTGGGTCATTTACACGTGCATATATGAGTCAATTACAGCACATCAGCTTTTTGGATACTACTTGATTGACCTTTTCTTTTTTTTGCTTTAACACTGTAACAGGTGAAAAGATGATCTTTGACAGTTTATTTTCTTGCTGGTTGATTCCCTGTATACTCAGCCCTCTTAGATGGACTGCCAGTGTAAAGCTGAATTCTGTAAAGCAATTGAAAATGTAGCTTTTGATACACAGTACAGTAGGTAATAAAACAGTACTTCCAATCTATTTTTATACCTTCATGCTGGTGACAGCGGTGGCCAGAGGCATTATGTCTTCAGGTTGTTCGTCCAATTCTTGTGAAGGCGATACATCAGGAACGCCTTGAGGGAATTTCTCACAATTTCCCACTTGGACTCGGGGATGAACTGATCAGATTTTGTGTGGTCAAAGAGTGAGGTCACTGTGACCTCTCAAAGTACGTTTTTGGCTAATACTCAAATCATACACTTATTATAACACAGTTTAACACAAACGTCCAATTCGCTTCACTGTGACATCATAATGTGCATAAACACTTTTCTGACCATAACTCAGGAACAGAGGGGGAGATATGTGACCATATTTCCTGCAACTTGTCTGGTGGGTGGAGGCACACAACTCCAATGTGGTAATTCTAGTTTTACCTCATTTAGTCTTATGCTGTTATTGAATTTCAGCTTTGTCATACACATGTCTACTAAGAGCATAATCACTATTTATAGTGAATATGTGCAACATGTCTTGTGGACTGTACGTGTGCTTGGTCTTGTGGTTGTGGTGCCTGAAGTGTACTCTAGGTAGGCACTATGAGCTTTCTATTCTTATGCACTGACCTTGAAGATTGTGAAAGTGTGAGTAAGGGGCCAGGAATAGGGGTACACGTCACCCTGCCATGCGGCCTATGTAGGACAGGATTTGTTTGCACTTGAAGCTGTCAAAACATCTTGTGTATGACACCAGCCAGCACAGATGGGACAAACGAATGAAGCGAATCTATGTTTGTGTCAGTCTCGTGTGTGTGTGTATGTATATATATGTGTGTGTATGTATGTATGTATGTATGTATGTATAATATATTTTTTTTTTTTCATGATATGTTTTTGCCTGTTTAAGCTAAATGCAGATGCAGATTTCATGTAAAGCACATTAAAATCAGTAAAAGCGCCATACTCCACATTGGCAATGGGATCCCAAAAAAAGTGATTTCGAATTTGACTTCAAGTTTTTATTGTAGGCAATGTAGCTACATTACTCACTTTATTACCACTACCAGTACTAGTGTGAACGTGCATTATTTTACTCTGATTCCTCTTACCTCTGACCCACTGCACATATGAACATCACTGATAAAGTAGGGAAAAGGTGAAGAAAACATAAAATTTCAGTGGGTTAGTAGGACAAAGTAGATGACAATGGAAGTGGGTCAGCCATGTGTCTCCTTATCCTTAGCTAGTCTCTTCACCGCCCCTCCTTTTCACACACACATTATTAAGACCTTTAACATAAAACTCTTTTCATCATACATGCACAGCCACATATGTTCATTATAACACACACACACACACACAATAACCCTAACACATGCTAACTGTCCTCCGGCCTTACTGTTAGGATGTTTTTGACCTCGGTGCCCTCGCAGTGTTGAGACAGTTCAGCCGCTATTATTATTATCTCTGACACGCACATATATACACATACTTCTGTGCGCACACCCATGCATATATGAATGTACTCATGCATGTTGACATGCACAGGCACACACATATACAATCTACAAACACACACGCACATACTCCATTTCACATTCCACATTAGCGCTGTAATGTTGCCCTGTTACAAAGCCCCCTCACCCATCAAGAGTCCTTCAAAACAACTGATGAATGGTCACGCCACCAGGTTGCAGGCTCCATGGGTGGCCCTATCTGATCAACATGCTCCAACATGGGGCCCTTTGCCTCTCAAACCATAGAGTGGAAAATTTAATGGACACACCAGACTGTCCTGGTATGGCCTTCTTTGCACTTTTGTGTAAAGGCACATTCCCTTTAAAAATGTACCCATGTACACAACTTTCTCAGTCGTTCTTTAATGAGCCAATATGAGACCAAATAAGAACAGGGAAAACTATGATGTGTTTAACCAAAGAAGCATGTTGATAGATGATAACACCTTGTGCAGGAGGTGCGCCTCTATCCCAACTAGTTGTGATCAGTGGGAGAGACTTTGATCACACATTAAATTGACCAATAAATGGGAGCAATTTATTTGTTTCATTTTCTCCACTGCCTTTTATTTTAGCTATATTATTCAGCATGATGAAACAATAAACAACACTTCAGCAATTTTAGTGCAGAGCATCTCTCCTTCAATAATAGATTTTACCAGTCTTCAGTCTAAGCACCATTAATGAGACAAAAACACTGGAGAGAACAAATAGCTTTGAGTAACTGTAATCAGGTTCTTTATTTTTGTCTTATTAGTGGTGTTACTGTAGAAATGGAAAAAAGGAACATGCTCATGCTCATGCCCACAAATTCATGAGTGAAAATTGAAAAATGAACCATTTCTCTGCACCTCAGACAGCTCATTTGTTACAGTTTCAGTTTTTCTTCTTTTTTTTTAAGTAAGAGATTACTAACTTGGACGAAAGTAGCTCATTGCAGATTGAGATATATCAGTATCAGTGTATATGTTGACAATACATATTTGTCCACCACAGAGAAACCTTCTTTTTTCAACTCAACTACTTTGTGCAGGATATTAACCAAATTTAAGGGATCCTTATCAAAACTGCTTATGCTATGTGTGTATGTAAATGTTGAGTTTAGTTTAGTTTATATCTTAGCTTATCTTAATCTTAAATATCAATTTCAGAATTGGGTTAAAAAAATAAATGTTATGTTATTTCTGGTTTTCTGGTATTTATGTTTGTTAATCCCTATGTTTTTAATTAATTAATATTTTCATTTCCTGTTGCCAATAAATGAACCCGACTGATACAGACTGGTTGCAATGCAACAAGGAATTTATTTTTGAAAATATGTAAACAAACAATGAACAATATGAACAAATATTCAATCTGAGGAATAGTTTGTACTCTGAATCTTCAGGCAGGAAACAGCAACAGAGAGTCTTTGTGAACCAGCTGAAGAAACTTCATTTGGCTGAGGCTCATGTTGGCCTGCTTTCCAGTGGTGACAGGAGATGGGTGGGGTTAGATGAGCTGGTGGAACTGAAACCACAGCAGAGTGTCTGGTAGGCACCCCACAAATATCCTCACAATCCATGACTAAAGCAAGTTCAGCAGGAGGGGGTCAAAGGAGATGGTGGAGATGACACCACAGCAGTGTCTGGTTATCTGGTGGGCCCCTCAGCAGCGGCTGAATGTTCAGCAGGTAGAGGAAAAGAGTCTGGCTCTGGGGTGGGAGTGGGCTGTTCCTCTGCTTCATCCAGGCTGTTGTTCAAGTCATTCTAGGTGACAGTGTTGACAGGGGTTTCAGCAGCGGTTGTCAGGTCATCCAGTACAGCAGAGATGACAGGAGGCTGAGGAGAAGGTAGAGGAGAAGAGTCTGGTTCTAGGTTGGAAAATGGCTGCTCCTCTACTTCATCCATGAAATTGTTCAAGCTATTGTGGATGGCAGTGGTGGTCGAAGGAGCTAGTGTAGGAGCAGTGACGGCAGAGTCTGGTCCTTGTTCAAGTTTTCATCAGGGGTGTTTGCACTCCCTACACCATCCACCAGGTCTGCTGGCTCAGTCCAATCCTTGTGAGTGTTCATTTATTGACATATTTACAGGAGAAATTAGGAGTAATGTAATAGCTGGCTCAAAATGACTGTGAGATCTTTTCAGGAGTCTGGTCTTATCAGCTTGAGAAGAGGTCTGGCTTCATTCTCATCAAAGTCCATCAGTTCAAAATCCCAGAAATGAAAGAAAATGAAAGAACACACAAGTTTCATCTTTACTGTCCCCCTCTGCCTCATTACACACAGACTGGTGTGACATGACAAGAGTTTAGGCTGAATGTGTGTGTGTGTGTGCACCCTGAGTGTGCTTTTGCTCTTCTCCACCAGCAGCTCAGTCAGATCTTCAGCAGTCACCTCAGATGGGAGCCAGTTTTCTCTTGAAGCCTCAGAAGTTCAGAGATCTGAACAACATACAAGAGATAATAATATAATGTTATTCTACCGCTTCTTATTTAGAGTTTTAACTACATCTGAAAAAACACCAGCAAAGAAACTTCTTACATACCTTGATAGGACTGTAGATGCCTCTGCCTCTGCCAGTAAACTCCAAACAAATTAAACTGTCAAAATGACTGTGAAAATTTCACAGTAAGTTCAACAATAGACTCAAGAGTACTCACACACAGTTTATCCTCCAGACACAAATGAGGTGAAACTTCACACACCCTTCACCCTTTTAGGGTGTGGAGCCACTGAGATTACCATTCAAGAGCTTTCTGTGTGTGTGTGTATGTATGTATATATATATATATATATATATATATATATATATATATATATATATATATATATATATATATCCATGCACACACACACTTGTTTCATTAATGTGTCTACCATCCACCATCACACAGACCTCAATTATTTCCAGTAAAACTGAGGTCAATGTGTTAAAACTGTTTTTACCTTTACATATTATTTTTTTTATTTCTTTTATTCTGCTGTTCAGTGTTTCAAGTGAAGTGTTATCAGTGATTAGAGCAACACAAACCAAATACATCTGAGCTCTACTGCATCAGATTGAGCTACAATATGCAGACACTATATCCACATTTTGATCACTGATATCAGACATATTGGTCCCTTGACAATGCGGAGCCCTGTGAGTCCAGGTTACGTTAAAGGGGTACTTCAAGTCAAACTCCAAAAATGTGATCTTACATTCCCCGAAATGTAACCCAACCAGTAAGATCTTTTTGTCAGACATTTGCTGGATTCTACTGGACACCCCCTTGTCTCACAGCCCCAGGGCTTTTGTTATTAATTTTCAAGCCTGCATGCCCAAGCCTAGATATGACACACATGACAACATTGTCAGGGTTATTTTCCCAGACTTGACAAAGCCTGATTAAGCCATTCACAGACTAAATAGTCCTCTCTATGACTAGTAAACTGACCTTTATGACTAAAATCAGTGGAGCTTAGCTTTTAACTGAAGCCCCAGACGTTGTTTCTGCTTTTGATTTGATGCAAAATGACTTGATTGTAGTTACGGTGTAAGGACTTGAGGATCAAGTCATACTTTGACTGTCCTTTGGTTTAGGGGCCACAAGGCTGACTTGAGAAATAAAGTGGCTTGATCCTGCCTCTTGCAGGAGTATGTGCATAGCTCTTGAAAAAAAGTGATCTTTGGTCAGCCACTGACCAAGATCATCTTCCCCGATAATGTACATCTATTCTTTTGTTTGAAAAACTGCTGCAAATGTAAAATCAGTAAACAATACACATAAACAACACAGTGTATATGTAATCATATTACACAGACAGCTTAACTTAATGTATATTGCGACCCTGAATGTGGTATAAGAAGATTCTTGAGTCTTGGCTTCAGTCTCTAACAATCTTAAGTACATGCTTGCTGTGTTCCCAGTCATGGCGCCAATAAGCCCATGAGTGCAGCACACATGTAACCCTGCAACCCTTAACAACCCCCTAATCCATACACCCCAGCTCAGTCTGACATATGAGATATACTGTTCCTTCTCACCTCATGTATGTGTGTGCACTCATTGGCATATGTGAGAGTGTGTATGTGCTCATACAGTCACACAGAAAAGTGTGTGTGCATGTGTGTTGAGGCCACAGCTCTCTTCCTTTCATAGCAGGGCTTGGCTGCAGTCTTATGTTTCATTCTGCAGGGAACACACACACAAACATGCTGGCACACATGCATGCACACACGCACACGCGCGCACACACACACACACACACACACACACACACACACATACATCCATCCATCTTCATAGGCAAGTCAGTCATCCATTTCAGCTTCAACTTTGGCCCACATCACTGGTAAGTCTGTATTCATGTATGTATGAATACCAGAGACGGAGAGAAGCGGGAGACCAAGGAAGAGAAAGACAACCAGTTGGGGGGCCATTTGGTTTCCATAGAATGCCATGCATTGAGTTCACTGAGTTCACATGTGTGAACCCAGTTCGCCTGGGGAAAGGCAAGGTGGCCTGATCTCCCTCTTGTCCTGCTGCATGATGCAACACTACATGCAGCTTCAGGCATGTTCTCTGTAGAGTCTCAGTGTGAAGAAAAGTTGAACTGCTGCAGTAATTTGGATTTCTTGAAAAAGGGACATCTGCACTGTTGCAGCCTGCCCATAGACCTTTTAAATTGATTCTTAGAAAGCTGACTAAACAGTGAATAAGATCAGTTGCACATGAGGGTGAGAATGGTGTGATTTCCCTGTGAAATAAAACAGATCATTTCCCACTTGTTAGTTGATTCATAGTCTTATCCCTTTTTTCCCTTTATTTTTCTCTCTTCCTTTCCCCTTTTATCCTCCTCTCCTAAATAGTCTGAATTAAAAATGTTTTAAACCCTAATTATTATATAAAAACATAAAACAGTATTAATGTTATGAAACATCAGCTGACAGAAATCTGTTGAAACACTTGTCCCGGCTAAACTAACTATCACTCCATCATTTCAATTTTTTTTTTTTTCATTTTTCCACTATTGACCTCTTGCCTGAGTGACGTAGGTTGATCTTTTCCGATGATAATAATGTGTGAACTGAACTGAGTGTTGAACGTACAGGAACAACATGCCAGAACACAATTTCTAGATTTTTTTTTTGTTTTTGTTTGCACACGCACACGGAAGAAATGACATCTGTGCTAACAACTGACCTGTCACTGCAAACCCTGAAGTGATTGGTGATTCAGCATTAAGAGTAATTCAGCAAGACAGCATAACATTTGAATAATGGTTAATTGAAAAACGCCACCGCAAAATACATATATCAATATGTACTATCACAATAACACTGCATCACATTAACTGTTTCACTGCCGGCCATTTGTATGTCTTGTTGTAGGATGATTTAAAAGGAATGTTGGCACTCTGATGGATTTGAAGACTCAGACGGCTGCCAGAACTCCACTTGATTTAATTACTCAGTAGTAAACTCTACTTCAGTCCTGGCAGACTGAATTTACAGGCTGATTTATAGGCAGACCACACACACACACATGCACAAGGTGCTCACAGTGAACTTTCCTACTGTCTCTCTCCTTTCTATCAGATGGCTCTTGGCTCAGAAAGCCAGCAGAGGAAAAGAAAGGCTCCAGCCCCTCCTCCCACCCCAGCATCCATCACCCCGGGCTTTGATGACACTTCAACTTCTCCTTCTCCCACTCCTGATAGCCTAGCTATTGAAACACCCACCCCAGCCCTCCGCACCAAGGTGGCACAGTCGGTTCCAGCCTCTTCTACCATTGTGGTAATGCAAACAATGAAACCCGCCCCCTTGAAAGTAGCAATCCAACCTGCCACCCCAACCGCCAGCTCCCCAACCCCAAGCAGCAGCACCACCGACAGCCTAGCTCTCCAGGATTCCAGCTCTGACCTCAGCCACAGCCTTGATGACTCAGATGCTGACCTAGACCAGACTGGCTCCTACTGCAGCACCCTCACCAGCAGCACAGTGAGCGGCTCTGTGCGGGTCCAGCCCGCTACAAAAAGCTCCAGCAGCAGGATGGAGGAATCAGAGATGTCGAGCAGCACGGCTACCAAATTAAATCAAGAGGTGACCTCAACCAGCAGCTCTAGGTCTGAGATGGAGTCAGCCCTCAACCTGAAACTGGATGAAGTTGAGAACAACAGACACAGTGCAATGGGTAAATAACAGACATTCAAGACAGCATGTCTAAAAATCAAGCACATGACATTGAACAACAACTGATATTCCAAAACTGCAGTTCAGATGCAACAAATTTTGAAAAAAATAGTGTGAAATGTATTTTTAATCCTTTAAAATTGTGCTCTCTGAAAACAAACTAGAATTATTTTCCCTTGTTATTGATAACATCCCTCATTTGGCAGACTCCTTCTTCACAAACTAAAGACACCAACACTATTATATTCTTAAACAGAGTATTAGTAGTAATAAAGGAAACACAACACCACAGGCAACAAAGCTGTAATGAGATCTACAGGTACCTGCTGTTTTCATACCTGCCATATATCATTCTTTGTTTTCACATGTTACTTTTGTGAACTCAATTTCTTTTAGTTTAACCAACTGACATGTCACATCTTCACATCGTGGTAAACAAAACATTTACATTCATCAAAGAAAATGAACTTGGCTGTTGATCACTGCACTCTTGACAGTGATGGTAAACACACTCTCTGTATGTTAAGGAAGTGAGACAGTCAGAAGTTGCCTGTAGAGGTTTTCTGGCTTAGAAAGTGACTGAATGTCTGCCCTGGAGAACTGAGCTGTCACAATGCAGCAACGTCTGAAACCTAAACTGTCAAGAATGACGTACATAACCTGTGTGTGTGTCTGTGTGTCTCTGTGTCTGTGTGTGTGTGTCTGTGTGTGTGTGTGTGTGTGTGTGTGTGTGTGTGTGTGTGTGTGTGTGTGTCTCTGTGCCTGTGTGTCTGTCTGTGTGTGTGTGTGTGTGTGTGTGCCTGCGTGCGTGCGTGCATGCATGTGTGTGCGCGGATGCATGCTTCATGGCTAAAGTACAGGAACAAGTGGAGCTGGTTTTCATCATAGCTCATGAGACAATACAGTCCTTGTCTCTTGCCTATGCTTATCAATCCCTCGCGTTCTTATCTTTCTCTCTCTCTCTCCCTCTCTCTTTCTCTATCCCTCTCTTTATCTTTATCCCTCTATTATTTCTTTTTTTTGCCCCTCACACAAACCTTCAAAGCTGGCAGATATAAAGTCAGACAGATCCATCACAGATTTAAACAGGCTCTACATGAACTTTCGCTGGCCCTCCTATTGATCTTTATATAACCTAGATCTTTCTCTGTAGCAAAGTGAGATTGCAGCAGAGGGCTGTCGTGTCTGACAGGGGCAGAGATGAGAGAGCTGCAGACCTCAGAAAAGGGATGAGAAAGGTGAGAGTAGCAGAATGAAGTTCAGAGAAAGGAGCATGGGAAGGTTTTGGCAGAGGGATGACAGGGTAGTGAGGTAGAAACAAGGGGACTCGGGGGGGTTTAAGGAGTGGAGGATGACGGACAGGCAGGTGAAAGCAAGAGAAAGGATGAAGTATGAGGAGGTTTGTGCATTAGACAGGATGGAACAGACAGAACGAGGATCATTAATAAATTTATAGACCTTGCTACTTCTTTTTCTCTATCCTGACACTCTGCTGACAGTGCATCACCTTCTCTCTTCTCTCAGTCTTCCTTTGTTCCCCTATACCATGTGTTAGAAAGTATTCACTTTAAAATGTGTATTTGTACAAAAATAGTTTTATTCCGAAATCCACGTTCTCTAAAAAACATTGTTTTGTCCTACAGACAACCTCAACATCAACTTTTCAACTTTTCACACTGACTGTGAAATATTTTTCATTGCAGCCTGACAACCGCACGTATACATGAACAGTACATATTTGGAAGTGAATGAATAGCTGGTATACACATTAGGGCTGGACAACTACACCCTGCACACAGTATATGGTGGTGCCCTCGTGCTTGTATAGGCATACGCAGAAATGTACACACTCTTTCATTTATGTAGGTTTGATTTAGTCTTTCATCTTTGTAGGTTTAGTTTGGCCTTTCATTTTACGCAAAATTGATGTGTATGTCAAACTGTAAACTGTTTGTCATTTGCTCTGGGAAGCTCTGTGATAAAGATCTCTAATTCTAAATAAACAGAGGTGGAGCTGCAACAGTGTAGTACAAGGTTACGCTAGTATTTTTTTCTTAAATCGTAGTTTTACACTCGCTTCTTTTAGCGCCTGATATTAGGGTAATATAATAGCTCATATCTTCAAATTACATGGTGCTGTAGAAGCATAAAATAAGTAAGCCTGTGTATTCATGGTGTGTTGATAGTGTGTGTGCTGCGCATTAGGCACATTATGTCAGTGTTTAC
The DNA here is from genome assembly GCF_002814215.2 of Seriola lalandi dorsalis. Lineage (NCBI taxonomy): Eukaryota > Metazoa > Chordata > Actinopteri > Carangiformes > Carangidae > Seriola > Seriola lalandi. The sequence continues at coordinate 664,170 of NW_019524889.1, read as the reverse complement.
ATCAGTCTGAATTCAAAGCTTGAGCTTAGTTGAAAAACAGAACAGAGAACAACAAAGCTGTAGTAGTTAAATTAAAAGTATGTACATGTAGAATGTGGATTTCTTCCACTACAACTTCATGTTGAAGTGAAACACTGTAATACCACTGTGGAGGCATCAGTGCAGCTCTGTGCAGTGCAATAACTAAATACAGAAGGAGAATTCAACCATTTTAACCTCTGTGTCTGTGCGTGTGTGTGTTTGTGTGTCTGTGTCTGTGTGTGTGTGTGTGTGTGTGTGTGTGTGTGTGTGTGTGTGTGTGTGTGTGTGTGTGTTTGTGTGTGTGCTCCAGAGGCTGTCAAGGTTGTGATGGTGTAGTTTATCATCTCAGCTCTGCCTGCTGTTTCAGTTCCCTCCTGTTGTCGTCAACAGAGTAAACAGATAAAGTAGCACATCGACAGCACCTGCTGACTAAGACGCAGCACACTGATGCATCACAAGCCTTAGAGGGAAATTTAGCTAGCTGTATATCAGCTGCACTGTTTTACAGTAATTGTGTTTTTGCAACTACATCCCAATATGTTATCCAGATTGATTTTGTCCCATTTGTCAGTCCATACTTCTGTCAGCATCACCTGTCTCCTGTGCTTTATGTGTCATGGTCTTTACATATCACACGTCGGCAGCTAAGAAATAAAACAAATAGTTCCACTCCTTTTACATATTTATTTTTAACTGGGAATTTTACAACACACAGGATTTATATAAAGTGGAAGGACGCTGCAAACTGGCTGTTTTCTTAAAACTTCAGCTGATATTCTACAGACTTTTTTGCTAAGGTAGGGCCCTCTACTACAAGTAAACTGTGAAAATCCACTGGAACAATAGTGAAAACCTACAAATTAGTGAACTGTAAACACTGGAGTAACTTGCTGTACTTTAACAGCGATAACCTCCATGGTTCAGCAGACAAAGAAATGAGTTCTGCCCACAGAAACTCAAATTTCATAACCAGAAAATCCTAGGATAAAGAACTGTAGCACAGAAACACAGCAGCCAAGTGTTAAATAAATAAAGAATAGAATAGAAGAATAGAATAAATAAAAGACAAAGATCTTGATGTTTACATAATGTTTTCTCTGCTACTTTCAGTTTGATAAGAAGTTTGCATGTGAGATGTTTGTTCCCCGTGACCATCAGTGCCTGCCCTGCCTGCATGTTGTTTCTCCTCTAGGAGCCTCTGATCAACCAGTGCCACCCAAACCTCGTCGTTCCCTGGCTCAGGGACCACCACAGCTTGTCCTAACCCCCACTCCATCCACTCCTCCCCCGCCCTCCCCTCCCATTGAGCCCACAGAAAATGACTCCCCAGTGAGTCCCATGGTGATGGAGGAAGCAGCTCCCCAGTGTAGGTTCCAGATGGACTGCGTCTCCCTTTCCTTCACTCTTGGTCTTTCTTTTTCTTTCCTAGAAGCTGCGCCCCTGGTTCTCTGACTTTTACTTGATTTGTTTAAATTTGAGTTTGTGTCTTTGCAACTGTCCTTTATGTATGTCCTGCACTCTGTCTTCACATGCCATCCATTTCTCAATCAGCGACCCCGGGCAGCTGAGTTGTTAAGTGAGACCCAGTCCCTGTGAGGTCAAGGTGCTTCATATCTATAAATGTCAACCTGTAAGCCCTGTTATTTCTTCTGGGCCCAGAGGTCAGGGCTAGGGTCAACACCAATCAACTGGAGTGCCTTTTATGTTGCATCTATACAGTAGATGGGAGTATATTAGATGTATAATGGAAGAGATGCTGAACCATATGTAAGCTACCGTCTCTCTCTTAAGGGGTTCTTACTTTTGTATGTTGTACTCAGTTTCTTTCTTTACCTTTAGGATTTTCTCTGGATGCTGTTTTGATCACCATTCCCACCAAGTGCAGTGTTCATGATCTACCCACCTCAAATCACATCTGTTCTTTTCTTTACTCCCTTCCCCGCACCCTCTTTTGTAGTGTACTGCTGTGGGCCTGTGCGTCTGCGCTCCAAACACTCCTGAAGTCTCTCTCTGGCTCGACCCTTCCTTTGTTCACCAATCCTTCAGTTTCCGTTGCCTCTTCTTCTGCTTCACCCTTCTCCTTTCTGCTGGACATCCCTCCGACATTCACCATCCTACTGTCACTATTTTAAGAAATGTTCTACTGTTTCTTCTCTCCTCTTGTATTTGTTGTGACAATCTCAGTTCTATCATTATTTTAATTGTCACATTTTTATGACTTGCTTTCACTTGGTGTCACTCGCAGAAGCCGCTTCGCAGCAACTTTATTGCATCTGTTCTTGTGATGGTTTGGATTTGATCCTGTTGAGGACAGAAGATGCCGCAAGTGAAAGCAAGTCATGCTCTCCAATGTTGCTCTTAAAACGATCCTTTTTTGTGTTTGATTTCTTCTTTTTTTCTACAAATGTATGTATATACTTTTGTTGGTTTTGCATTTCAACTTAATCTGCTAGTTGTCATTGATTATGCATGAGATCAGGGCTGAGTTAAAAGTGGACACGCAGAATGTGGTCAGGAGACTATACAGTGACAGATGAGCTAAACCCTGAACGTATCAGTTACAATGTGATTGATGAGTAACAGGCTGGAATGAGGTTATGAGGTGAGGCCATGCAGTATCTATCAGCCAATATTTTGGTGATGTGATATCTGCAGATCAATAGTTGGACAGCGTACGTTTCTCTCTTTGTGCCTGGTGTTGGGGATTATTTTAGAAACATGAGACCTGAAAGCATGCTGCCTTTGGCAATAATATGGAAAGGGTGATCTGTCAATGACATGTTGCTTATAGGTGGTAGTGGCTCATGTATTTTAAAGACAAGTATTTAAAATAAAAGACCTGCTCCCAAGGAAACTCGTAACAGTGGACATTGAAAAGAGATTGACACGACACACTGACTTGTCTGTGACTGTCACGGCTTATAGCTGCATGAATACTTAACATCTTGTTTTTGAAATGATGGGTAGAGATCCAAAATGACCCTTCTGTCGTGACGTTCGATGTGGGCGAAAAAAAGGGTTCATCGTTTGGGGTTCAGAGCAAAACTAAGTATATCATTTGGATCTTTAGCGGAAAAACCACAAGAAACGTGGCCTTACGTGAAAACTGCTTCATAGAAAAATTACGCATTTACAATTTTGAGCACTACATTATTATTATTTATATGTTTTAAAAAATGCTAACTATTCTTTTTGACTGGTGAACATTTCAAAGAAATGGAGCCCTTGTTTTCATCATATGACTCGTTCTGAACTGTGTGAATGCAGTTATTGTGGTGTCACAGAATCAAATTGTTTTTCAGTAAAGTAGGATTTTACATTTTTGCGAAGAAGACCCTTCATTTTTATGTCTGATTAACAATGTACCAGGCAGATCTGATTAAAAAGGTTATTCAGTGAAAGTAATTACATTTTTATGTAAAATATCATTTATCCGTTGAGTCACTGAGTTGTGATGCAAATGTGTAGCCTAGTAAGTGTGTGTGTGCTTATTAAGCCTGTAGAGTTATGCTCATGAACATACACTCATCTGTGTTGAAGATCAAAATATTTGTTTGAAAGACATTTTTCAATTAAACAGTTGAAGACTGGATCAAGATGGAAAGGTTTTTGTTTTTGGGTTGTGCATGGATTGGTGCATGGTCAGATTTTGATAAGTAACACGTCACAGTATTGATTTGCTTGGGAATGGAGACACCTTTTGTTTGACTTTAACAGAGTCATGTGCCTAAGGTCACATTGAGTTGGAGGTTTGAGAACAGTGTGTTTGGATGTTTACTTGTGTGTTTGTAACGCAAGCATACGGTACACTTGTGTAAACCCATGAGAGCATTACACAGTGTGTATACATGCACTTTTCTGTGTGTGTGTGTGTGTGTGTGAGGATTGTGGCTGTAGCTGGCATGACTAAGCTGTTGCTGGGAAGGCGCTGGGAGGACAGTCCTGTGAGTCATCACCACATCTCCTGGAACTGACTGTTCTCTCCACACCATTAGGACCCGGTCCAAAACTGACAGGCCCAGTACACACACACACACACACACGCACACACACAGACACACACCTGGTATCACTAACAAGGTCACTCTCTGTTAAACCCATTTTAAAGAATCCCCTGTTGAGTTCTCAGTGCTGTGCATGCTGGCCAGGCCACTGAAACCTTAAAAAAAATGGTGCATTGATTTTTATTCTCTTGGCCTAGAGTTCAATGAGATCAGTGACAGACTAAATAACTTCTCCAAAAGCCACAGCACTGACCAGAGCATGGCTACTAAAGAGATGAGAGGGTATGAAGCAATACTCTCTCTGTGGAATCTAAAACAGTACTGTAAAAATCTAATTAAAAGGGTTTGTTTACAGTAAGTCCACCCACATATCATTAAAGCTGTTTTATCAAGCCACAGGTGGTTGTGCTGTGGGCTTGTGTTTGTATATTTGGCTTGTGTTTTCTGGTTTGTGTGTGTGCGTGGTGTCAGAATGAATGTTGAAACTAACGTAAATACTTCCTCTGCTTCCTCTCTTGCTCCTCATGTTCACTCTGCATCCTGTGCTTCTTTTCAAACAAATGTCCTCATGATTTGTTGTGTTGTTTTCCTCAGTAATAATCTTCCTAGGTATCAAAAGTCTTTAAAGGTTTGTGGATTTGAGAAAATAAAAAAAAGGCATTTGTATTTTTTAACATAATGCATGGCATGAGTAAAAAAAACCAGACAGCTGTGATGTCTGATTTGAAAAATGTAATTTTCTATCCCAGTGCAAACCCATTCACAGTTGTTTATTTTTAACAACCTTTTTATTTGGTTGTTGAAATTGACTGTTGCTAACAGCTACTCACAGTTTTAAAAGAGAGTGATAACATCTAATACTGATGCTAAGATCTTCCTCTGTCCTCTACCAGCCTGGCTCCACTCCATGGGGAGCTCTGCAGCCAGTGGCCAGAAACCAGAAACTGAAACACCTGAGGAGGAAACTGTGTCCCTGGGCAGCAGCAGTGGTGGCAGCAGCCTGCCTGACCAGGGTTACGCCGCCTCAGAGGGTATGGCAGACGGCGAGGACTCGGGCATGGTCAGCTCTCCATCTGACACCCAGCCCACGTCCCCGGATGGGAGTTTGTCTTTGGATGGAAGTAGCGGAGGCGGAGCAGAGAAACTGCTGGGACCGGTACGGGACAATTCCAGCGATAGTGACGAGGGATGTGCAACCTGGGGATCAAGACACAGGTAGAGAGACAGTCATACAAAGCTGAGATTGATGACACATTGAGGAAGTGTGATTGGGTGTGGAAAACAAGAGTGAGGGAGGGAAGTAAAGAATGTTAAGGATACTCTATTTGAATTTACATAATTTATGATTTATTTGTCTAACAAGATAATAAAGGCCTCATTCAGGATGGTGAGGCACATTAATGCATGGCTGCTTTGGCCTCAAGAGAAAAGTCTCTGCCTTAGTCAGTCATCTGTCTGGGATAATGCATGTGATATTCACTTTGCTGTCAAGTTGAGGCCAGCCCAACCGCTGATAAGTAAAACCTGCATTAAAATCTTCAACTGGATTCTTGCTTTAGTTTTACACCTGTATTTTCCCCTGAAGAGTGAACCATCACTCTTTCAAGTAACTTTTAAAGTCCCCACAGTTTTCAACTGTGCTAGCAGTAATAACCAAGAACAGTTCTTGCCATGTGTTATATTTGAGTTGTAGCCAAAGGTGGCACCCTCAACTTTTAGTGCTGGGCTTTCATAATTATGGTTCTAGGCTCTTATTCAAAGGCCTTCGTGGAAAATGAATGCTGCCCCAGATCACTTTTCGCCTTTTAAGTTGTTGTGAAATGTGTATGGTAATGTGCCCAGACCAAGGATCTTGGATCGATGCTCTCACTGAGAGAAACTTTATGAATCCGGGGTCTGGCCTGATGCTGCTGGCTCCTCAGTATTCCAGGAAAGCACTATAACCTTGTTTTCTCAGAATCGTTGTGGAAAAGAGCACCAGTCCAAGTCTCTTAGAAGACAAATTCTGTTTGGTTTGGCCTCCTTGTTGCAATTTGTTATGGCTAATACACCACTAACTCATGAGAATGCTCTGCTGAACCCTTGAAGAGAGTGAAGGAAGTTTGAACTGTGGTAATAATATCTTTACTGCTACATGTTTCAAAGCCAGCAGGCTCCAATAAAAATAAAATTCAGCTTTGAACAAGCACAAAATATTTAAAACTCACACCCTTCTTTTTTTTCTTTCTCCTACTACTGAACTGCATTTACCCTTTTGGTTTCTGAGGCAGATTAGTAACGGGAAGGGTGCTGGATGTAACACCAGCATTCAAATACGCGATTCAGCCTAAACAGCTGTTTGGTGGTAGCTGGATGACTGTTAATAAAGATCATGGAGTCATACAGAGTGCTGTATTATGGCCGGCCCTATGTGCTGATCTGTTTTTGCATGAGCAGATGATACGGGACTTGTTATGTTACGGGCTGTTATGTGTTTTTACATGTGTATATTTGCGGATGTCTTTTTGACACATATTTGTGTGCACTGTCCTCAGGCACAATGACATCAGTTCACAGGCAAAGTCAGGCGGGTTCAAAGACAGCTATGAAGACCCAGAGCTCACAGCCCAGCTCCATCAGACTTTGGCAGATTTTGAAGCCGACCTTGCAGGTGAGGGAGGCATGCCATAGATTACAGTTCACTTATGATCCTACACTGGATTTGTGTTTCTTGTGTCGTGTGGTTGTTGAACAAATTACAAATCCATATAAAAATGTGCCACAAGAAACAAAGTATTATGTATTAACATTTTGATCTGCTCCCCTTTTCCAGACCACATTGATATTGTCTCAGTGAAGGAAACTCCCTATACCATGTCCACCGACAGTAATGAGGTGCCAGTGTCCGTAGTGGACATGGATGTGCCAGTCACAGCCATAGATGAAGTGCTGGAGGACTATGAAAGTAACGTTGTAGAAAATGAAGCAAAGGCACTGACGAGGACTGAGTCAGCTGGCAGCAAAGGTAAGAAGAACAATAGATTTAGTGCTTTAGATATTTTTTAATTAATTCCACTAATTTATGCTTTGTTTTCTTCCTCATTAGTATCATTACAACAGAGTTAAAATCCTGTCATCTTTTTTTTATATATTAAATTGACTTTTTCTCACCCCTTCTTCTCACAGGTCCAGATTTTTGTCACCAGTCCAGCACCAAGCCACAGAACAAAAACAACAATGCTTGTACAGCTGCTGACAGTAATAAAAGCAGCAGTGCAAATACTAAGCAGCCGTCTCAACCTGAACAGCACAGGGAGTCACTGGAGAACAAGTCTATAGGTGATGAAAAGAGAGAAAAGATAACAGAGACAAAAATTAAAGAGATGAATGTCACTCAGACCGAGAGTGTTAAAGAGGAGAAGCAAAGAACAACATCAGCAGTGAAATCTAATGCCGACATGCAGAAACAGAGCAAAAGCACTGAGATCAAATCTGATCCTGTAAAAAATAACGCTCAACCTTTTCAAGAGAAGAAACCTGTTCTACCACCAACCAGTCAGAGATCAGTGTCTGCAGAAAGAGTTGAGGAAGGGCACAGAGTTTACCAAAATAACTCCAGCTCCAATACTTCCCACGGTAAAATCACTCGCAACGTCACATCACGGTTCGGTATGAAAACGTTCACTGTGGTTCCTCCCAAACCTTCTGCCGTACATTCTGCTATAGGAGATCCAGCTGTCAAATTAATCGCAGGCGCCATTACGATTGATGATCAAGGAAACATGGTGAAAGGTATCTCCCGGAACAAAGTTGGTGGTTCATCAGAGTCAGGGATTAATTGCGGCGAGGGGTCTCCTCTTCATGGAAGAGCCAAACTTTTTTGGAGCTCAAATGAGAGACAAGAAAGTCCTGTGCACCACAGAAAAGGTCAGATTAATAAGGCGAAGGAGAACATGGATGGCCTGAGAAATACTCCCACTGTAATTTCAGAAACTCCATTGAAGACCAGTAACTCTGGGTACCTGAAAACAACACAAAGTATTATGTATAAACCTGCAGAGAGAACCCAGCCTAAAGAGACAGTTAAAGAAAAAGCTAAAGAACCAGTGACAGACATCCATGTTGCAAAGGAGGAGCGGGTGGAGGTAGAGAGCAAGATTTCAGTGTCAACAAACATTCAGCAGCCAAGCTGTAAACCTGCCCTTTCCCCTCTACTCCTTCCAGACCTGAAAAGAGACCTGTCCTTCCTCAAACCATCCAGGCGAACCTCAAGCCAGTACGTGGCATCTGCCATCACTAAATACGCCCCAAAAACCTCAGATAAACCCAACTCCATCCCTAAAGTCGCTGACTCCTCTGCCTCTGTGAAAACACAGACTGTTGGCTTCCAGAGATCGGGTCGGTCCATACAAGTGAATCCACACCCATCTTCCCAGTCCTCTTTGGCAGATAATAAGGAGAACGACTCTGCTTCTAAACCCAACCCTTCTGGTCCTAAGAGATTAATGAGCTGTCCAGAGTATGTGTCAGATAGCCAGAGAGATTTTGGTGAAGCGAGACCAGACAGTGTTGGATCGACCAAAGGAAGCACTTCTACGCTGGAAACAGAAACAGCCAAGAGTAAGCACATTCAGTCTAGTGGCCCTGCCCAGATAAATGTGACCGCCAGCAATGACAGAGATGATATTAAACAGATTTGGCCCAGAAGTTCCAACCCTGCACAAAGCAGTCCTCTACACTCATCTGCCAAACCACCCACAGCCCCAAAGACCATATCCCAAGGCCGGACAAATGTAAGTAAAACCTGGATTATAAAAATTGCATGTTATGGGTCTCCTGAAAAATAAATACTATGAAGCATTTTAACAATAAAATTGTTCCTGTAAATTACACTGTACTAAATACTCCACATCTTGTCTTCAGAACACAAGGGACATGACGAAGGCAGCCACCCATCTCACACCTGATGCGAGACCACAACCTTCTGTCACAGTATCAGACCGCGGTGATGTACCACAGCCGGTGACAGTGTTTGGGCCACTTAAGAAGTTCAGACCGGTGATCTGTAGATCTGTGGAGAAAGAGACATCTCTGCACAGCAGCCTGATGGACGCAATCCAGACAGGGGGAGGCAGGGACAGGTTGAAGAAGGTGAGATCAAGATAAGCATCATGCAGTATGTGGATGGATGGATGGATGGATGGATGGATGGATGGATGGATGGATGGATGGATGGATGGATGGATGGATGGATGAGAATGTATTGGAAGAGAACCATTGGGCAGTGATAGTGACTACCAGCGATAGAAATATACACTATATTCTTAATTTTCTCAAGAATATTATTGCATTTGCTGATGTTGGCTGGAAGACAAGAAGGGGATTTTGATTTTTTTCTCTTTTTATTTTTTTCCTTTCATTATTAGATATACACTTCTGGTCCCAGTAACATGAAGAAAGCATCTTATGTTGAGGAGGAGAACGAGAGGTCTGCTCTTCTGGCGGCCATTAGAGCCCAAAGCAACTCCAGCAGGCTAAGGAAGGTAAGATACTTGTATCGTCTGTCAATATCAAGGGGCCTTGCAGGGAAAAAAACTTGCTTGAATGGCATCTTGAATGTATTCACATTTATTCTCAAATAAATGTGAATTCATTACTGATTAGGTCAATTTTTTTCCAATACTTTGGTTTATGACCAAATTCCTGCATAATCAACAACATTCCCATTAGTCTTGGCTGCACTTCGTTTTTATTGTTAATGTCAGAACGCACATAATGCAACATAAACATTATACCTACGAAACATCAGCATGTCAGCATCGTCACGGAGCCAACAGCGTGACTGTATACTCTTTGTCTTGTTGCACTTTAAAGAGAACAAACACGTTTACTTATTGCAATTGCATGGCATGAGGAGTATGTAAAAGGAAATGTGAATGTCTCTCTCATCACTTTGTGTTGTTAGCTAGTTAGCAGTTCACAAATTCATGCATGAACCAAGTTATGCAAGCATGGGTGTCTATTTCCATCCCTCTGTGTGGACTGAGAGTTGTGGTTTGCTGTCACATAAGGACCCATGTGGAATGAAAGGGGGCAGGAAACGTGCTGCTGTAGCTGAAACATCTGCGGTTCTATTCTGGAGGTTCCTTACCAGAGGTGGAATCTCTGGAATGCTGCGTGACTAAATTAGTCTCTTAAACGTTGTGCTTCTCAAAAAAAAAAAAAGCATAAATAAATAAAACTAAATACCCCTGTGCAATGGAATTACAAAATAAATAAGATAAAATCATATAAATGTGAATGTGTATAAACGAGATTAGAGCAGAAAAGAATTTGTTTGAACAAAGTATCTCTGTATGTGCTAGTCAGAGGTTGACGATAGATGCACTTGTGCGTGAGTGTGAGTTCAGTTACACATTCTGTATGAGCAGCTGGCTTCCCGCCTATGTTTATGTGTCTAGAGTTACCATTATCTCACTCCTTTGTGTGTTGCAGACCAAATCTGAGGCTGCAGATGAGCTTGAGAAGTTCAGGAAGGTGGTCTCTGAGGAGGAGAGAAGTGCACATCCGCCCTCCTCTCCCTCTCCTCCCTCTGTGACTTCCCCTTCCACTTCACCCCCTGTCTTTACCCCACCACCACCGCCGCCACCAGCGCCCACGGCCGCACCTCCACCTCCTCCCCCTGTCTTTCCCCAGGGTAAGCCTAGCGCTGCGGCACATCCAAGTGCTAACGCCCCCGCGAACCCTGCCTTGGCCAGGGAGGCTATGCTGGAGGCCATTCGCTCTGGATCAGCTGCTGAGAGGCTGAAAAAGGTACAAATACAGAAAAATACTTCATCTATCTACACCACAGAGTGAAATTTGTTACAGAAGTCACAACACCATTGACACATGTCCCATCGGACAAAGATGGCATAAGCAGATGAAAATTTAGCATTACCACAGCATGTATTGAATATCTTTTTTGTTTTTTTATTGAGTGTTGGGGCATAAAACAGCATAATTTCACCCAGAGAGACTGTCATAAAAGAGGAGAGGAAGGGAACAAAAGGACACAGACACGAAAATAGGCAGAGACGTAACAGATAGAGGCAATGAAGCTAAAGGGAGCCACAGAAAAATATATGATTTGAACCAGTTTCCTCTTTCTTCCCATATCTTAGACTCATCCTAGTGTTAGGATGAGGACAATAATCAGAAAATTGTTGAGCACATCTCTTTCAGATCTTCTCAGGTACAAAATTAACTTAAGTTAAGCTAAACCTAAGTTTAGGCATTTTTGTCTTTTTGTCTGTTTGTAGACTCCACACAACCACAGAACTTGTTTTTTTTTGTGTCTGAAAGCAATGAACTATTCTATACTAACACCAAAGTGGAGAAATACAAACATAACATCTTGTGTTTATTTTAACCAGGTTGCTGTGCCCACAAAGACAGTTCAAGTGAATGGGAGACTGGGAACAATCCAAGCAACCTCCTCAGCCCTCACCCAGCAATAAGAGGGAAGCCCACATCACCGCAACCAGGAATAATTGATCAAATTCCATTTTGGTTTTCCGCTTTTTGCCATTGTGCTTTTGCAGCAGACTCTGAGTGAATGTTATTTGAACTTCACATCTCTCACTATCAGTCCGGGGGCCTTAGGCTTAAACTATTGCAGTTTTTAAAGGAACAGTAATGCAGGGAGACTGTTATTTTCACTTATATTATCTACTTATATGTTTTTTATATAAAAGCGGAATGATTTAAACATTTCCTCTTGCAAAAGGAATGTTACTTTGTTAGCCAAACACCTGCAACATCTGTCTGATAAAGGTGTGACAGGTGAAAGGTTTGCAGTTAATTCCATCCATGATATCAGATGTTTCAGCTCCTAACATAACAATAGCTTGCTGGAACATGTTTGTGTTCATCTTTATAACATAGTGTTGCTCCTAAACATATCTTGCCACCTGTACTTGAATTTAGTAGTTTTAACTGGAATGTTGTAAAAATGTGTGCCAATGAAAGAAAATTTAAGTAGTTTATGCTACTTTCATTTTTTTTTTTTTTTTTTTTTTTTTTTTTTTGTTCTGATCTTTTTTTATTTGCTTTTACCACAGAAAGTCATGGCCTTAGTCGATGCCTTATACTGTTGCTCAGTGTTACGTATATGATGTTTGCTGTATAAATTCTATGAGGGGTGCAATAAGTTGGATCTGACAATGTTTCCAGATTCAGTCAATTTAATATTTGTTTAACCAATGAAGATTATTGAAATCTTAAATACCCTTAAGAAAACAATGATTAGATCCATTGGAAATGTTTTAAGTATGTAGATCTGGTCCATGATGCCAACTGCTACAGTTCCTGGCTCTGAGGAGTAAGATGGTGAAGACTGACTAGTGCCTGTTAGATCATCACTATGCTCCTGTTTTGGCATCTAGCCTTCAATTGTGCTGTTCTTTATAATCTAAAGACATTGTCAAATCTGGTCAGCACCCTGTAGAAATGCATATTTGTACAGGGTGCAATATGATTGACCATGCCTTTTTATGTTTGACATATATTACATATTAAGATGAACCTTTCCTTTCATTGACATCTCAACACTTTAGAAGCATTATTATTTAAGTATATCAATGGTGGATGCCACAATGAGCAAAGAGATTAGTTTATTAATGGTTATGTAACACAAAAAAGCAGTTGTAGGGAAGCAGAGGTTTAGGTTTAGGTCTTCATTCTGTGGAGAGAGGACCCCTGTATTAAATGTTATAGTTATGGATAAAGTAGGATGTTCACGCTAGAATGATACAAACCTATAGCATCCATATTCAGGTGTAAATGCTTGCTGCTGTGTATTGTGACTAAAGGGAGTTGCATTTAGTTTTATAGAGATTTATTTTAATTTATGCTCACTTTCAACACTCAAAAAAAAAAAGTTTACTGTTGTATGTTTTATCTTGAGAGTGAAAACCTTAAGAGCTTTTCTATTTTTTCTTTCTCTAACTAGAAAGAGTTATTTCATTTCTGCTAGTAGATGGTTTCATCTACACACTATAGCCTACAGCACATTGTAGCACTGTATATTTTGTAAACTGAAGAAAGATCATCGCTGTGATAGATTTGATTTAAAACTTTGATAGAAAGCTATTCCACCGGTAGCATCAACATTTTTTAAGCTATTGCTTTTTAAGTTGTAATTGCACATTGTTTTTTCAGAAGGTTGCACAGTTATTTTTGTCTACCTAATTTTTGATTCAATAAATAATTTTGTAATCAAGAGGAAAATGACTTGCTGCTGACATTTTTCTTTCTCTGTTGAAATGATACAGATCATAAAGTGTCATTTTCCCCCTCAAATAGCAAAGTATGAACCTTGCCCTGGAAAGCATCACTCTAATGTGCCTGTGCCATTCCCAGCACTGTGGTTGCCTATAGACTGTGGTCATCCTGCTGTCCTTATGAAATATATTGTAACCTCCCTCTCTCTGCCACACCACAGATGAGCTACTATTCCGGGCAGCAGTTCATCGCCCTGACTCATCACTATGTTGTCACACAAAATGACTCTCAGAACTTGAACCTAACCTGCATTCCTGATTCCTGAAACACTAGTCACTGGGCCCCCCTGCCCTCCTCCCCAAAGCAACTGAATGATGCAAATTAGTTGCAAAATCACATGGAAATACACAATACAGATGCACATATTGGCAAATAAATCAAACACACAGCCAAGACAACGCAGGAGTGGCTTAGGAACAACTCTATGAATGTCCTTGAGTGGCCCAGCAAGAGCCCTGACTTAAACCCAATCGAAAATCTCTGGAGAGACCTGAAAATGGCTGTCCTCCGACAGTCCCCCTACAACCTGACGGAGCTTGAGAGGATCTGCAGAGAAGAATGGCAGAAAATCCCCAAATCCAGGTGTTCAAAGCTTCTTGCGTCAGACCCAAGAAGACTCGAGGCTTTAATTACTTTCACCTAAGAGTAAACCGTCTGAATACTTATGTCAGTGTGTTAGCTCAGTTTTTCCTCTTTAATACATTTGCAAAAGATTTTAAAATTCTGTTTTCGCCTCGTCATTATGGGATATTGAGTATAGATTTAGGGAAAGAATCAATGTTTTCAATTTTAGCATAAGTCTGCAACCAAACAAGATATGAAAAAAAAAGTGAAGGGGTCTGAATACTTTCTGAACGCTCTGTAAGTCAAATAGTGCAGAAGGGTAATCTTGTCTGTGTTGGCCAGAGAGAGCTGTAAATTCCTGCAGGGACCACAGGCTCTCTTGCGGGTCAAAATTCATTCTCATTCTACAGCCATTCTAATCTGCTTTACAAATCTCTGAAGGATGTGTACGGGTGGGTGGATGTCTCTGTGTGTGTGTGGGTGGGTGTGGATGATATTTTTGTTGTGTACGTGTGTTTGAGCTTGTGCCTGTGTTACAGTTCCAAACCATTTTAACCATCCTGCCAACGTAAACAACCCCTGAATCAAGAGTTACCAGAAGATCACGCCACATAATACAACAGAAATAAATTCAGTTAGGTTTGGCTGTGGTTATGCATTCACCGACCTTATTGGTTTGTTTGTGTTTGTTGCCATAACAGTTTCAAATGAAGGCCGGAGGCAGGGAATGCTCCATGTCGCTATGTCAATCACCATGTTGACTAATAAAATTGAGATTATGTAATCATATATTTCAGATCACTTCAGCCACTTTCAATAGCTTGTTTAGATTCAGGTGTGAGAAGGAATATGCCAATAGTCACGTCTTGCAGAATATGTTTCTTTTTTTAACTCGATAAATTATGAGCAGTAAATAGTATAAAGTGTTGACTTCCCTCTGTGGCAGCAATAAAAGCATATTCATCCATAGTCCTGTGATAGACTTTAATGAAAGCCATTCACCAACTGCCTCGACTTGTATTACATAGCTTTGTTAGCCCTGACGTCCCGACTTATGAGTGATGGACACAGTGACACAGACTATCAGCAGGGGTTTATGTTGACTTTGTTTTCTGATGTCGAGCAGTCTACTATGTATCTGATCAATCAATTTGAACAAAAGATCTGTTTGATGCTGAATGTCTGATGAGGTGAAATCAACATAATGTGTCTCATAGGAAGAATGCTTTGTTGCATGGTGGCACCCTGAATATGAGTGACATGATGTGTGTTTGTTTGTAAGTATGTGTGTGATGAAATGGTTGCAATGGCACATTAAGTGTGTGTTTACACACACTGAGGGAACACAGTGTGAGCCTCCTGTGGTCCTGATCCAGACACATAGGCACACACACACACACGCACAGCTTAGGACTGATGACCTTTTCCACTTCAGACTCCCACGGTGTGTTCCCATCACTTGAACTAATCAAAGTCTGAACTATCCCAGGCACTATGAAAAATGAACTGAGCGCTGGGTTATCCCTGGTGACACTGCAGCCTGGAGGCAGAGCTTCATCTGACAGTGCTGTGGGGTTCACTTCGAGTCATTACCTTTCACTCACTCTTCCTACTGTAAAAATATTTTACACTAGTTAGCGGTCTAAACTGCAATAACACATGAGCTGAATGTATACCTCCTGATGTTGCCCTCAGCCATATAAACATCAGTAGGTCTTATGCAATACACTTACAAGGCTCAGGGGGATAAAAACACAACCTTGGCAGGAAGGCAACACTGGTGCAATGAGACTTGACCCCCAGTTGTGCAATATACATACCTCACAGCTACTACTGTTTTAACTCCTGATTGTGCTTGTCAGAGCAGGGCTTTTAATTAAAAGAGGAGTGTTGTCCTTAATTTTAGGTTCATGGTGTAGATATCCTTCCCCTATGAACATTTTGGTCAGAAAAAAATTATTTTTTAAAGGAATAACTTGTAACATGGACATATAAATAAACTCTGCCAAGGCAAATGTCAAACAACATACACCAGACTGAGAAGGAAAAAAAAAAACATTTAACATCATTGTAAATGAATTTAACAGGTTGTTCCCTGGCCCATCCCCCATCCCTCCATCAACTTTGGTGAAAATGGTTTCAGTACTTTTTGCGTAATCCTGCTGACAAATAAACAGGTGGCGAAAACATAAACTCCTTGGTTGACGTAATGAACTTTGACCCCTTGCCACATCCAGCACAGGACATGCAATCCTTTGATAAGAAAGGAAGGAACAGAAAGGAAACCATTTTTGGAATATTTTTAATGGTTGCTAAATAACTCAATATAATTCATGATAATATAGATCCATATAGAGACAATGTCCTTGAAACTGAATTAAGCTAATGAATATCTGGTGTTGTTGAATGCATTATAAACAACTGAGAGTTCACACAAGTTCATTAAGGGTTTTTCTTCACATGATCCTCAGTAAACAGCAGTAGGCTCTGTGTGCAGATCTATATTGAACATCAAACACTTTCATTTTAAGGGACAATACACATAATATTTCACAAGCAAGTGAAGGAAACAAGGCAGACAATAATCTCCTAAAGG
The DNA here is from genome assembly GCF_002814215.2 of Seriola lalandi dorsalis. Lineage (NCBI taxonomy): Eukaryota > Metazoa > Chordata > Actinopteri > Carangiformes > Carangidae > Seriola > Seriola lalandi. The sequence goes on along the minus strand of NW_019524889.1, from coordinate 647,682 downwards.
TGCACCTTACAACCCCCAGCTTCAATAAAATTGAAATAAAGTGTACTTAAAATTGCCCACTTTAAAAAGGGGAACTGGGGCATGAAGCAGTTTATATGTTTATATTGATTGTATGAAGAGCTGATTGAGGTATTTTAAACACTTATTAGATTGTGTTCATCCTCTTCTGTTTGTGCAAAGACGGAAGATTGGGAAGGTAGGCTAGTATCATCAGTCACATCAAATTAATAAATGTAATTATTTCAGGTCTTTAAGATTGGTGGAGGGTGGTAAAACTTAAAAGTTTTGTCTTCCATAAACATGAGGTGATTAAACAACTTAGTCAGGGAGAAATAATTCACAATTGAGCAACTGCTTCTGTCTTTATTGTAGATGGTGTGAAATGAGCAAAAACTTGAACATGCAACCTGTTAAAAATCTTGTATATTTATACACTCTGTGAGCCCCAGATTCTCTCTGTGTGTGTGTGTGTGTGTGTTGTTTTTAACAGCACACACACACACACACACACACACACACACACACGCAACTCGAAATGCCACTGAAAGGCAGCTCTTCAAAAAATAAAAGCGGAATCCTCTGAACACGCCCTTGTTCCCATAAGACTTGAACGCCGCATTAATCACCCCTCGCACGTGGGCGTGGTCTAATCGAAAGGGGAGGAGTTGTATGCGTGCGTGTGTGTGTTTGTGTGCGTGTACGTATGTATGTGCGTGTGTATCTGTCTGTGTGTGTGTGTGTGTGTATGTGTGTGTGAGTGTGTGTGTATCCCTGGCCGCATGAGATGAGCTGCCCGCAGTCTTTGCAGCCACTGTTTTCGCCTCCTCCTCTATTGCTTCTGTCTCGCTGTCCAGTCCGGGAATGTTGACCACCGTGGCCTGATCCAGCGCTGCCGAGTGTCCCTTCATCTCCAGACTGCCGCTCTCCGTTTTTGTCTCTGAGGGTCGTAGCCTGCCTCAACTGATCTGGCTGTAAGGTGAGTGCATGTTGCTGGATGGAGAAGCAGTTCCCATGCTCCTTCTTTGGGGGGTGTGGGGGAGGCGGGGGACCACTGAGAGTGGTCAGTGAGCGCGTGAAATGAGCGCCTGAAATAAAAGTTTTAATGTGCTGTTGTGATGACAAGCACTGTTTTGCGGGTCGGAACACACGTGAACGTTGCGCGTAACCGCCTAGCGGGACCTGGGTCCATGCCTGCCTTTCTGACAACGTAGCGGCCAGTCATTGAACTTTGAAAACAAGTTTATTCAGCGGATCGAGCTGTTGCATTAAACTAAACTGACTTCACTGTATTCATACTAGTGGGGAGCTTCCGCCGGAGACACCCCAGCCTGTTCCGGGGTTAGTACGCGTGCCGATACACCGTCTCAATCTCGTGCGCTTTCCTGCACCTTTCCCAACATTTACTGTGATTCGAGTCCCTCGAATAACCTGCCCTGTGTACAGTTGCGTAACAGCGGTCTACAGTGGACCATAGGCTACTTTCAACCCCCCCACCCCCTACCCCCTACTCAATTCTGTGAGAGTTTCACCAGTCTCGCCTTAT
>NW_019524889.1:624801-646119 GCF_002814215.2 Seriola lalandi dorsalis | reverse complement strand
GTTTTCCCAGGGATGTTCATGAAGCCCTACTGCAGTGGTTCCCCAAGTGGTAGGGAGGGACCCCCATGGAGTCCTTGGGTGGGTTCCAGGGGGTCCCTAAGTAAAGTAAAGTGAGGAATTGTTGAATTGAACGGATCCACCACAACTTACCACAACAAGAGGAAGAAGTCCCTTTAATCAACAAGCAGTAAAAAAAAAAAAAAAAAAAAAAAAAAAAAAAAAAAAAAAATGTTATCAGTGCACTTGTTAGGCAGGTCTGTAGTACTGAGTCAATAGGCTATAACAGCAAAAACACTCCCAGAGGGCTTGTGTTGGGGCGTCTTGATGTGAAAATCTTTCAGAAACCCATGGCTTACTCATTTATCTTCAAGCTTTCCCTAAACCCAGCTACTGCCCTGCACTGTAAATGCACACTAACTGCAGATGCACCACTTCACCATTCTTCATTTTATACTCCTCCTATTGTTTCATTGTGACATTTATTATAATAATACAATATTTTGTCTTAGTTATGCAGTACTTTGAGAAACTCTGTTTAACAACGGTAACATTAACAGACTGAGAAAGGGGCAAGTGAGTGAGAGTGAGACATTGATCATTATCTAATTTAACATTATGTGCAAATGTCTTGACAAAGCAACTCTTCATAGATAGTTTAATCCACGCTGTCATTTGGGCACTCGTCCAAATCAATTTCTTTATTGGCTGCATGTGGTCTCTGCAGAAAGTTGCATAACCACCCAAATTTATGATTCTGGGAACTATCGGCGTTGGCCTGTGTGTTTTGAATGTAGATCAGGGCTCTCACTGGGAATGTGGGGTTAGACTGGAAGGAGGCACTTAGAGACTGATACACAAATTTCCTAGGTAATGCGTCCAAAATATATTGTGCCGGTGCACATTTTCAAGGGGAAAACTTGTAGAAATCCTGAGATAACAGTCTGTCCTGTGTGTTGAAAACTTTGGCACAGACCTAAATTTGTCAGCTGCACAGGCAGAGCTATTGAGCTTCAGTTCCATAGGTGGGACATCTGTGGTTAGGGAAATACTGGATAAAACCAAGCTGTTGGCATGAATTAATATTGTGTCTAGTGGTTTTGAGTACATGTAGCATTTTGACTTTGTCATTCATCCCTCATTGGATTAACTAAGATCCTGTATGTTTAAATTTATTAGTATGCCTTAAATTTAACCTCAGTGTACTTTTCTGAATTAAGGCAAGCAAGGCACAGTCAGCAGCAACTCTTCTGGAATCACTGAAGTGAAATTCACCACTGATATATCACTCAGCTTGGCAACCTACAGGAGAGCACTTAAATAATCCGCACATGCATGGTTCTCTGCATTTTTACCTCAAAGTGTGGTTGAATGTGAAGTATTTTGATCACTGCCGCTGCTACATGCGGTCTGAAACATGTTATAGTTGTCTCTTTTCAAGCATCTTTTTTTTGTTTTTGTTTTTTTTACACCCTCCCACTCATAACCAAAGAGGATTTCTCTTTTCCTTGCCCTTGCCCATTATTTCCTGCTTTCTTTCATTTAATTATGTTGTGGTCACGTCTCTGTGTACATGGCAACCGCTCGAGCTGTGGTTTCTCTCTCCCCCACCCCACCTCCGCGTCCCCACCCCCCCCAGCACCAGTCCTGCTATTTCAAGTCCATGCTCAGTAAGCACAGGCATGACGGGGCATGAACTCTGCAAGAGTACGGGCTGCCAAAAGTCTGCTGACTGCACATATTGCACATAATTATACTTACAATAAGCTATACTCAGCTTGCTCTAGGATTCAGACTTGTGTGTTTTGTCTTTTGAGAGACTCCAAAAAACTGAAAATGCAGTTGCTTCTGCTTTGATTGAAATACTGTATGCTTGGCAGCGATCACCCCAGAGATTTATTGCATAAGTAGAACTTAAGCCTCAATTTCAACTTGAGCATTTTTCTTGATGTACAAATGAATATAAAGTTGTGTATTCCCCCAGCCCTTGCGTGTATGCATGTAGTTTCAGCTGCCATCCCAGGGCAAAAGTGGCAGAGATATCCTATTAGCTGGTATTGGTGGTATAAGAGCTTGTGGTCGTGCTCTAGGCAGCATTCCATTGGGTCTTGCGTCAGCCAGCAGTCATTCAGCACTGGTTAGTCTAGGCTTATACACTGTTAATACCCCCTCCCTGATGTCATGACACCATTAACCCAAGCCTGCTGGGGGACCACTGCACAGTTCATGTCAGATGACTGACTCTGCCTGGACCTAAAAGCAGAGGAACTTCACAAAATGCTCAGCTGGGCTGTCAGTGGTCGAAAAATAATCCAGTGATTGTCTTTATTTGTTTTCTGGCTAAAGATAAAGTTTGGACTCGGTTGCATAATCAGGCATCATTTCTACATACTTAGTCACCCTTCTATTAAAATGTTCTACGTTGGCTTGGCCTTAAAGCATTCTACAAACTTTTGCGTTTGGGTTATTTGGACTGGTACTTAACCACAAGTTAACATTTCTTGAGACTAATTTGAGCTCTTGTTGTTGACATCACAGCTCCATTAATGTTTTATGTACTTGGTATGTCAGTGATAAACTGCTGAGTAATCATGTCTTGCTTGGTGAGAATTCATTTCTAAGAACGTAGATCGTTGCCAGAGGAAAAACTTTGTGGTATTATTCTTTCCCCTCCTGCTCCATACTGTAAATATGGACCTGTACAAACCCGATTCTCACCGCTTTCCACTTGTGACCTAAGACGATGCAACGCTCGCTTGTCTAACCACCACAGTGTACGGTGGATTGAGTTTCTCACTGACTGGTGTTGGTCCAAATGTGGCTGAAATCCAAGTCTGCGTGAGAGGCAAGAATGTAGCCTTTATTCTGTAGGTAACTGAACACCTGAGGGACCACGGGACTCAGGTTTGCGCAGGTAACGTGGTGTGGATGCACGGTGATGTGTCGCACAAAACGATCTCTCTAATGCATAGGTACACCAGTTTCCCCTTGCTCTCACGTCGCCTTGCTTTTATCTCTATATGCCTGTCGTCTCTCAGTTTATCTTTGTCTCTTTGTCCATCTGTCTACCTCACCGTCTGCCCCCATCATCTCTCTTTCTTTAGCCAGCCTCCCTCTCTGAGTCTCACCGTCTTTATCTCTGTCTGTCTCTCTCCATTTTCTCAGTATCTCACTCTACCAGCTGAGATCTGCGATGCAAAATCAAAACAAACCATGGATAGTTGGCTTTGGTAGATGTGCTGAACGATTAAAAACAAAAAGGGCTTCTTTTTGCTGAAATATTTCCCAGTGCAAAAACATATACAAGCATTTTTCTGTTGCTGAATTATAGCACTGTCCTAAACCGCACTCTGAATCCCTCTCGCGCTCTGAATGGAACACTTTTGACTGTGTATGCAATGCATGTACATGTATCCTACTTAATTGCATTTTCTGCCCTCTGGTTTTTTTAGTTTTATTCCCAGACTTAGAAGCAACTAGGGCTCAGAGTGTTTTACTTTGGTACTTAGGAATAGGACTTATGCTAAGTCTTTGTTAATATGATTTTTTTTTTCACTCAGCCAAGTTTGTTAGCATTCCTAAGAGTAAGTAAGTAAAATAAATCCTGCCCCCCCCTTCCCTTCAAGTGGTCACATAGAACTCGATCCCTCTTCTGATACAAGTTAAGTGTTTTACTTACGAGGTCAGTTTTATTTTGGTTTGATGTTTCCTTTTGCTTCTGATTGTGATTCCATTTACCCAGACTCGATTATGGTTTTAGCAGGTTTGTGTTTTTGAATAAAAGGAGCTCTAATACGACAGTTCTGTGTATTTTGCCACAGTCACTGTTTAAAGAGGTTCTGTGCTACCAACAGGTGTAGTGAAGATGGTGTCAAGAGAAGGCGAAGCCATCTAATGTAGCCCTCTTGGGCCACCATTACAGCCAACTTGTGCACAAGCACCATTGCTCCCAAGCCCTGTCCATTCATCTCTGCCATTGCATAAGACCAGTTCTCCCAAGCAGCCCAATGAAATCCTCATCCAATTAGGCACTGTCCACGTTTCCAAAAGGCCTTTCTCTCATAGACTGGTGCTATTCAGCCTCCCCCGGCATGACATCAGGCCCTCTCTTATAGCCCCACTTTATGCTGCTGCTCTCAGATAATGAAAGCTGCCAGTTAATGACTAATCAACATGTGCAACAAGCACATCCAGTGAGGAGTGACTACCATCTAATCTGCTGATTAAAACAGAAGACAGAGATGCTCTGTTCAACTCTCTCTTCCCGTCTTTCAGTGTTGCATTGCTGCAGAAACAACAGCCAGCCCACACACACACACACACACGCACACGCACACACACATTCTCTGACAACCTCATTGAGAAGATTGAAAGTTGATAATTGGAATTATTTGCATTTTCTTGGAGTCAATTTAGTTTGTTAGTGTAATATCATGCAGTAAAGTCAAAAGGTTTTACCATTTTCAAAGTCTTTATTTGGTGATCTACAGTCGTATGAGAACCTAATTCTGTCAGCTTTGATCTAATGACTCCACTCGACTATTTTCATGTTGAAGTTCAAGGTGATATGTTGGATTTGTTGCAGGTATAAAAATACACACATTATAAAGGTTACCTACAGATCAGAATGCTAGTGGGAATCTCAACCTCAGAGCGACACTATTCAGCAGAGCAGACAACTCATCTCTCCCAGCTACCCGTACCACTCCCTGTCTCACATACAGCACATTTCTATAGGTCGCCTCGCTGTAGGAAGTTTTGATAACTCGCAGCTTCAGGCTAAATATTCACATTTAAGGTGTCTGTCTAGTGTAAACATATACAGTAGAGTAGGGTTGGGTTACGGTTAGCACATTCACGTCAGTGGGTTCTTCACAAGTCCCAAGACACTGAGTTGGATCCATGCCATGTCTTGAATTAAGATGCTGTTTATGTTCTGGACTGGCGCACTGCAGAGTGAGGCGAGGGGTTGGATAGGTGGGGCTGGGGCTGGGCAAGGGTTTGGAGGAGAGAAAGGAAGGGTTGTGGGGCTCGGATCGGTTTTGTGGGTGTGGTAGTTGAGAGAGCGGAGTAACCAGTGTCGGATCTCTTCAGGTTTAGAGAGGTGGATGTCATGACACAAGGGTGAAAGAAAGATAGGAGGAAAACCCCCAGAATTTAATTCAAGAACAGTTTATTAAAGGATGTTTTGTGTGTGGATTATAAAAATCATTAAACTTGCATTAACAGATTTTTTTTTGCCATTTGGCAGCAGCAGGAATGAACTGTGAACACAATATTGATATATCATCACCCCATAAGGTGAAAGGTTGAACAGTGGCTTATTTATTCATCCTGCACACTTTGAGTAACATTAGCCTTAATTTGGAGTCATGTTTCTGGCCACCTGGTGAATATAAGTCAGATTTCCACTCTTTTTGTAGCTCTCCTTTGGTCTCCACCAACTCCTAAAACTTCTAAATGCTCCACCATAGTTTCCAGCTAGTCACTAACTTTGTCTGTCTGCTGGCTGCTGTGGTGGGAAACAATGCCAGTGAGAGTGGTGAGACAGAATCAAAACAGTAGGTTGCCTTAAGCTTTAAAACCAAAACACTCAGCTGAAAGATGCTAAAACACATTGTTGAGTTACGGGGAAGTACAGAGTCAGTCTGTCATAATTCTCTGTGGGTTTGTCACAATAAATCACTCCTTTCGCATTGCACATAGCCATCTGAGTAAAAACATTGATTAGAGCAGCTTTAAACATGTGTTCTTATAAACAAGGTAACTAGTTGGAGAGGGGGGACCATGACATGTTCTGCTCTGTCACCTTCCATCCTGTATCATCCTTCACAACTCATTTCACCAGTTTGGTCTTTTGAGATCATTGGACAGGCTGCTCTCAACCTGCTGCTTAACTGTGATACATTTACCTCAACCCAAGTAATGCTACGCTTATGTTTGAAATTTGCTTTGAATAAAGCTGTTTATGCTTGTTGTTTCAGGTCAGTTCTTCTTAACGCCTCAGTCATTCCTTAACCGGCTATTTCTCTCATCTATCTGTGTGACAATCTGAGGGACCCCCTGGAGTTGGACCGTAGGACACTTGCCAGTAGACGGGCTGACCTTGGGCCAACTCAGGTTGTTGTAGTGAAACTCTTGTTGCTTCGCTGCAAAAGGGAACTTTTAAAGGAATTATTACGAGCCCAGATAGCATGTTCAGTTATGCTGTAAATCATATTGAGGACATGCAGACACATACTGTGTGTACTTACACACTTGTATATACTCACTGCTCCCCCTGGGTGCAGCAGTCTGCCTTTGACGCTGCCATTTGAAGAGAAGTGATATGAAGCTTGTTCCAGCTGTACTGTCTGTCTCAGTGATGCCCTGGGCTGCGGTGGGATTCCACTGATCCCACGGGACCCAACACAAATGCTGCAAGCGTGGGACGCATTTATTCTGGTGCAGTCAGCATCGTTATCACGAGATAAAATTTCATATATGAAAACATGAGAGGCTGTTTATTATCGGGCTTAACCTTTCATGTGGAAGCACTGTCTCCCAGTAAACCTTATGCAACCTGTCAGTAAACCCTGTGCATCAAATATGGTAAGGCATGACATAAAATGAAGTGACATGAATCTTGTTTGAATATCAGTAACGTTAGAAACTGACACCCACAGTAACCGTACCACTGTACTTCAGTGCGATTTTCACAGCATCCTGTTTATATCTCTCGTTATGGGAAATTACAATATTATAGAAGCCAGACATGATCCGTAATGTTCTTTCCACCTTTCCTTTGCCCTTTTTAGATCACAACTTATAAACATGGATTATCATAGAGTTGAATATCTGTGATAGTATTGATTATGATAAAAATCCATGAGCGCTACATGTATTTTCTCTGTGGGATTGGGGCAGACGGATTTTTGATACACCACAAGTGATCAAAGGTTAATCAGGGAGCGATCAGATTCCCTACAGGAGCTGGAGGGGTGGTGCATCTGCAGTAGCGGGCGGTAATGGTCGGTGAATCCTGCAGGAGCGGTTGGGTGTGAGGTAGAACAAACAGTCCTGTGCGGACCTGTACCCCAGGGTGTCGCAAATAAAACACTTTGTTCCTGACCCCACCTGACCCTTGGAGGCATAAAAAAGTGGCCTTTTGACCTTTCGATACCTAAGTAGTAAGCTTACCATCTGTGTGTGTGTGCGTGTGTGTGTGTTGTGCACATACACATACTCACACATTCTGCTGTATGTCCCTCCCTTTCTCTCATCACAGACCACTCTATCTCTGGCTGGCCTACAAATCAGCGCATGCCATTTCACGAGGTTGGGGTTCGCTATAATGCACATGTTTTTTCACCCAGTACCCTATATGGAAAGAATGTGCTCTCTGCATTCCAAAGATGACTGAGCAGAGCTGAACAGCCCCACGTTAAGCTGTGTCCAGTCCAATCAGCTGAAGTCAAGCTGACTGAGATGAACACATTTTACAATTATATACACAGGGCAAGTAGTTGACACAGCTGTGCAGTTGAGCTGTACAGATGCTGCCGTTAAGAACTGTGGGATTTTGGTTTATGGTCACTGAACCCAGCGATGCAGGTTCTGTGTGTGAAAGAGGTTTGATTCATTCCAAATATGAACAGAAAGGCTCTTTGCTGGGTTATTTTCTTATAGATGTGATATGTTTGAATAAAACTATGTCCTGAACTGTGTATTTTTACAATGAACGGCTCATCACTCTGACTTGTGCTATTTTTGTCAAAAGGGCCAGACTGGAGTCATGTGACACCAGTGTCCATATCAGTAACTGTACTTTAGTGGGAGTTTTATGCTTCTGCCAATCTGACCCTGCATGCATCGGAAAAGTAACGTAGCACACTGTGAACAGTACTTGAAGTTACTAATACTTATGTTCCAGCAAGTTACACAATACACACTGTAATCCACGCTGTATCTGTTGCTCCAAAGAAATGCTCTGTTGGTTCAGTGGTAGATTTGGCAACAACAGAATGGCTATCATGAACTCACACATAATCCCTCAATACCTAAGCCATACGCCATGTGTTTGATTTTGTTCAGTTAAAGCTGAAAATGTTGGATGAAGTTTTAGAGTCAAAGAACTTCTTTCCCTCTTTAAATAGCTGTGCTTCCGTGAACTGGAGCACTTCCAGCATCTTGCTGGACTGACTTTCCTGACTTGTACACTGCACAAGTTTATGCTACAGTATGTTTCTGGATGCCCCGCTATAAATAATGCCCACTATTTTGAATGTTTTCCCAATTAGAAAAGGGACAGCAATATATATATATATATATATATAAATAGGGCAGTGAATGCCTCAAAGAAATGTACGGAGGCTGGCAGACAGGTGGACCATGACTAGACAGGTAGATAGAGACAAGTAAACAAGTCTATAGAGAGAGAGAGAGAGCGAGAGAAAGAGAGAGAGAGAGAGGCATATAGAAAGGCTGAATTACAAAATGAACAGACAGTCAAGTTGACAGTTAAGACAGACAAACCAGACCAACAGGCAGGCAGGTTTAAAAAAAAAAAAAATCAAACCAACTCCTTACTTTACAAGGCATGTTTGGCAGTGCAGCTCACAAGACTCTCATTTATTTCAGGTTTGGCCTACATACAGTATATGAGGTTAAAAGTTTAATATTTCCATTTCCCACTCAAGGTATTTTTATTGGACTCCTTGGAAAGGCTTAAGGAAGGGAAAAACTTAATAATCTGTTATTTAATATGGGAGGAAGTTGTGGCCTAAATAAGTAATGACTCCATTTAAAACCATAATGAGAGTTAATAAACGTGATCCTAGATGTATATTTAACATAACGAGAGGAGGCATAACCTTGAAAAGTTTGTCTTTTGCTTTGTAAGACCTCATTCTTTTCATTGTATGTTGTAGTTTGCCCTCACAGCGCTGGTTTCAAACAGTCCTGCAGCCTGTAAAGTCTTCTTAGCATCCATCTTTGGTGTGGTGAGCTCATCAGCCACTCTTCCAGCACCGTGTAAAAGAGGAGAACTGTTCAGGGAAATGTTTCTACTGTTTCAATGAGGCTTTACCTTAAATAGCCCAGGTTTCTGGTGATCCTGGGCCTCGCCTTTGGCTACTCTGCAGGGCTTATCGCCCTGGGATGTTAAAGCTGGACCTTTGAGATGTAAGCACATATCAGCACATTAACCCCTGGTCTGACTAAGTCCCCAGAGCAGCTACATTTCACACTTATGTGCTGCATTTGTTTGAGGGGTCAGATTTATTTATCTTTCTCAGAAGTAAAAGTTAGATTTCACTTTTTACTGTGTCATTTCTATATGTAGCATCCACTTTAGCATGTAACACTGCTTGATTTCCCAACAGCAGTAGTAGAGTTAAACCACGTGACTTGTCTTTTAGTAATTTTATATATTCTAATTTCACATTATCTATCACATATGTATTTTCTCGTTTACAGGTACATGAAACCGCCTTGGAGTAAACAGAATCACTAACTGAATAATTGCCTTAGTGTTTATAGCTTATTGGCTCAGATGCAGTGTCGTATAACATTGCGTGTTCTAGCTCATTTAGTACGAACCACATAGACCTAACATCGATGCTGCCTGTTTTCTGAAGAGTACAATATGGTTTTGATAGATTTATGATCTATGTAGCCTAAACCAACTGGAAACTTGCACAATAATGGCTAACCCATCACAGTAAACCCGATGCTCCTGTTTCGTGTTTTGTCAAAAGTACTTTATCACCATGCGGTAAAGCAGTTGGAACCAGGAAATATTTGAAGTGCTTTGTTTGTCTGTGATTTTCACAAACACCATGTTTGCTTATGGATTTTCTGTCAGATCTAGTTTCCTAACACGGATATATAAACAGATTTGTCAGTAATGGGGTAAAAACAACCCTATGGACCATTTCAAAATAACACAAGACACACACTAAATATTTCCCAGAACATCAGATGAAGGTGATGTAAACCCTTTGAGCTGAGTGTCATGTATTTGCTGTGAAGTCTCACCCAGGACGGTGCTAGCGCTGGAAAGGATTTACGATTCATGATAGGCATTACGAAGGCCCCTGCGTTTGAAGTCCATCAGCTAACATTCTCCCTCATGCAAGTCTGAGCAAAAATCACATTAATTAATCCAGATGCAGTCACCTCACCGCTGGGTACAGCCGCAGCACCCCAAAGTCCCCCTTTCTAGTGCGGTGACAGCGTCTGGATAATTGCACTGTCAAGGTCAGAGATTTAGGTTTCAGTACACTGTTCAAGTGGAAGGAATCGAATCAAAGGGCTCTGAGAGGGTCTAATCCCCGCACTGGAATGGCTTTGATTGTGTCAGGGAGCAATTAACACAGGTGCGTGTGTGTTTGGTCAATATATCAGTCACTGAGAGTCACTGTGACGCGTATGAGCACTTTGAAAGTCAATGCTACGTGGAACGCCTGAGCCTTTTCCCATGTGTTAGCACGCACAGCTGAAGCAGGAATCCAGTATTTACACCTGTGATGTTGAAAGGCAGAATATGGTGAGTTGAAGCCTGCTTCTGCCCCTGTTGCACAACCTCCTGACTCCTGAAATATAATAAACATACAGTTCAGCCACAGCCAGTCAGCAAGTCTGTGGCGCCTAATGAGGGGCTGCTCGGAGGGGTTTAGCCTGATGTTAATTTGTTTTGTTTTTGTTGTAAATTGTGTGTCTGTAAATAATGTGTAAATGACGAGCTGTCCTCGCATGCCAGCCCACACACATGGATTGACACAGTAACACCCACACACACATACTCATTACGAGCGGGCCCTTTCAGCGGTCCTAGTGATCGTGGTGCCAAGCTCTTTGTTTAGAATGCATTCAGAGCTTGGTCATTATTTGCAAGCCCAATTTTGGAAGTATGAAAAAACTCCTTTAATTTTTAGTTTAGAGAAAAAAAAAAATTGGAAAGGGATCACTCTGAGTGACGGTTTCGTTTTCTCTCAGCGGCTGACATGATTTTCAGGATAACCCACATCTTCACACATCCCACAAAGGTGTAAAACGGTGGAATTTGTTGCCAACATAAAGTTGATTTTTTACAGCCACAACATGACAAAGAGGAAGATTTTGAATTTTGATAGAATTGTTTTTTGTGTCTTTAGCAAGTTAGATTATTATTTTGACTGTAGCACATGCTTCACTAGATGTTTGTGTTTGATCTGTGTGTTACAGTCTGAAGGGGCCAGTGTGTACTCAATCAGAAGTGCTTGTTGGATGGTTGAACAGCTTCAGAAACCACCTCCCCGCACAATTTCCTGGCGTTTAAAATGGGGTTGTCGGTGGGGGGGGGTGCATTGGACAGTTTCTGTAACTGTCCAAAACAATCAGTCTGTCCTTCACAGCCACAATGCGCCATGAACGGTCAGGCGCAAAGAGGCGTGAAAGTAAGAGTTTGAACTTTTTCTCGTAAACTCGCATTTTCATTCACTTGTTGTGTATTAAAACAGTTATTGCTTCTCACCCCTAACTATGATGGCTGCCTTTTCGCTCCACTTTTGAGTGTGGCCGTTCAGAGCTGCTGTGAACACTTTTCCCTTCAGATGCGCTCGGACAACACGTCATACAGTCAAACATCTGCCTTTGCATTTGATAGTGTGTTCATGTTATTGCCTCCTTTTCATTTTTCTTGCATGGCCTTTGTCAAAATGTTTAGCAATTAAAAGGCATTTGCAGTTTGCAGTGCGGTAGGTGACTCCACTGGAGGCAGACTGGTGCTGCCATTGTACAGCAAAATACACAACTCTACATACACAACTAGCGCTTCTCAAAGGCCCTGAAAACTCCTAAAAATAGAGCCTTTTACACACCCACGCTCGGGCCACACATGCGCAGCATATGTAAACATCCACATACACACACATATGCCCACATACAGTACACATACGCATGCAGGAGCACATTTACAGGCAGAAATGCACACACACATACACACTGTATGGCCGCAAGGGCGGCCCGCTCACGACCGCTAATGCAAACATGAGATAATATTAGCTGTCTATAAAATGGCAGGTCATATTTTTAAAATTCCAATAGGGGGTCATGAACTGCTGCTTAAAAGACCATCATAGTTGTGAGCCCGAGCTGCTCGCCTCCAAAAATACCCTGGGATCTAACTTAAGACCTGGAGAGGTGCCTGCGGGGTATTTTTGGGTCAGTGTTTACAGGTGTTTGTTCAGTGGCAGCAGTGCCAAGAGGTTAATAGGATACCCACTTTAAGAAGTTCAAATAGACTAAAGTCCATGTTGTTGAATTTGTGGTTATTTTGACCCAAGGATGGCTGGGAGGGAGGCTTCACAGAGCAGAAGAAAAACTTTAAAGTCCCCTGAGGACCAACTTCTATTACATCTATGACAGAGACAACTCAGTAGATTGTTCAGTAATTTACTGATGTGAAATTGAAGTATGGTGGAGTATGGTGAGATGGTCAGTTGGCTCGGAGTCAGAATGGTAAACCCAAGATGACAAGACTTTGATAAGGGAAGCACCTCATGTTTGGAGTCTTGAGGCTCCACAATAGAGACGAATACAGGATGCGCCACGTCTCTATAGCAAAACCTCTGTGTACTTTACGGTAGCAGTGCAAAGTTCAATCAGCTCTTTTATCATACAAATAAAAAACATTATGTTTTATCTTTGCTCCAGTGAATGAACTTTTCCCCCCAGTAAACACAACACCACAAAGCTCTGCAAGCTTTTACTCAGATCTGTAATGTAGTTCAAAGACTTGGTTCTCCAGTGAACTAGCTTTACTTGATAGGGGAAATCAATTATGAAAACCTTGCAGTTTGAGATGTTTCAGTTACGTGATCCGTTTCATCTCATGGGAAAGCTGAATTTGATTGGTTTTAAATCTGGTGAGAAAAAAAATTTAACTCTTTGCCCCTTTTACAAAATACTGACTCCAATCAGCTATTTCAGAGTTGGAGTTGGTACATTCGATACATTAGCATTTCAATACATTTTGAATAAGGTGCAGTTATAACAATTTATAACCATTGACTGTTGCTCCCTTGTTGCTTGTTGATGTTGTTTACTGTGGGTCTATGTGGGTTAAGAAGTACTCTGTGCTATATCTGACTTCTCAGAACCTAGGCTTCATCTTCCTTTCCTCCTGTCATCCTCCTCTCCTTCCTTCACCCTTCCTCTCCTGGACCTTCTCACCCTCCCCCTCCTTCCTTTGGAGTTTTCCACTAACCTCCATTTGTCTGCTCTTCTTCCTCTGCAGGTTCTGCTCTGTCCATCTTGCATTAAAACTGATCCAACCAGGCAAATTGTACGAAAGAGCTGAGAAACACAAAACATGGCTGTGGCCGGATGTCCGGATTATTTCCTGCATCATCCAAATTATCAGGTAAATGGCAATTTCCTGTTGGGGTTTTCATCAGCAGAATTGTTGTTGTTGTGTTTGTACAGATGAAATGATGCCATTTAGATGTTGCCAAGTCTAATGTGCAAAACCAGACTGTGATGTCAGAATGAGATTCTGTCCAGAGCTGGACTCACAGGATGTCTGTTTAAGATTTTAAACTTATTTTGACTTTATTTGATAGAAATGCTGACATTTTTAAACCATAAGTGTTCCAGTGGCTCCATGAAATTACATTGGATCCTGTCACAGGGTCCAGAGTTGGACTTGTTTTTCCACAGGGCATGGCGACAAATAATAATAATAAAAAAAAAAGATGAATAAATGAGAAACACAACAAATTGTGTGATAGCACACATTTGATGACTGTGATGCTGTGTGTAGGTAAGGAAAAACAGAAGAGCACCTCTTCCTCAGGTGACTGATTATGTCACCGCAGGACGTAATAAGACTGTGTCAGCAAGAACAGTCTGTCGACAATTACATAGAGAGGGATATTATAGTAGGGTTGCTGTGCATAAACCCCTCATTACAAAGATGAACGCACATTTGAGAGTTCAGTGGTGCAAAAACCACAGGCACTGGTCTGCAGAGATGTGGAAAAAAGTGATATGGTCATATTCTACACAAGTGGGCGAGGTCCTGTGTGGTGTACACCAAGAGAACGGTACAGGCCTGAATGCTTGATCGCCTACTGTTCTGCTGTGGGGGGTATTTTTGCTTGTCCGCTTAGAGGGAAGCATCACTGCAAATCAATACAAAGTTAATCCTTTATGCTATAATTTCCATCCTGATGAGAGTGGTCTCTTCCAAGATGAGAATGCCCCCATGCATAGGGTAAGAGGGGTCACTGACACCATCATCAAAACACCAAATGAGGGAATATCTTTTGGAAGAATGGTGTTGAGCCTTTCAGTAGAGTCCAGAGACTTGGAGAATCAATGGCAAGGAGCATTGAAGCTGTTCTAGCGGCACATAGTGGCCCAAAACCTTACTACTGTATATCTACATGTAATGTATAAAGAATAGTTTAGTAAAAACACAAAATATTTTTTTTATCTTATTAACGGTACTTTAATATCTTTAATAACTATCCCAGGTTTGGGGCTATTGGTTATAGTTCACCTGATTATAAAGCCAGACAGTTAAATATAGGAAATGCACCTCATCCAAATACAATGACATGGTACTTACGGCAATTAGCAGCACTTGTTAAGAACAGTTCTGAGCTCACAGTGTTGAGTAAATCACAGCATAGCTAAACAAAACCAAGCATGTCACATTAAAGTCACTCAATGCGGATACACAACTAGATCTACAGTGAGAGAAAAACATCCTCACTCTACTAACTGCATGTGACCACGTTCCATCACAGTGCACCTCAGTCTCTGGAGCTAAGGCTGAGATGCAGAGTCATGTAATTTAGCAATCTTAATTTTTGCTGACCATTGTGAATAATCCAGATGCACTATTTTTTAATGGTTACTCTGAGCTGATGTGCTGATTTGTTGTTGTGCAAGCAAGAGCGGACTTGACCTCTGGACATCCGGTTTGAGGTTTAGTAGATTTGTTCACACCTACCTCAGCAGAGCAAAGGGCTTCCAAACATTTGTATTAGGGCAGTAGCACTATTAGCCCGATCAGGAGCTGCTCTGTTGTCTGCTCGTCATCTAGGTCATGGCTTTATCTCTGACCTTTGACCTCAGAGCTCGAGGACAGAGAGTTCAGCTTGCTAGAGTCTCCCAGATCCCCACAGCTTAGAGTGACAAGCTTTCATGAAACCAAAGGTCCTCATGTGCACTGTGTATGTGTGTGCATGCACAATTGTACTAGTGGTAGAGCATGATTTTTAATAAGAATTATATTTAATAACAGAACAATTTAAGATACTAACCCAACAGAAATACAACTGCAGGGGATAGGCTTTGAGTAAAGGCTAAGGTGATAATTGGCACAGTGAATCATCATATATAGTCTCTTGAAATAGAGCAATGTAAATATGTTTAGGCTCTGCTTTCCATATGTGCTTCTTCTCTCTCTTATTCTCACAGCTGAATATTTGTCCAGTCATTTAGATGATTTTAATGGAAATCAGCTGAGGTTTAAAATCTGGACAGAGTGAGGAATCACTCAGTTCTTTCATCTTTGGGTGCTGCTGGAGCGACAGTATATAGACATTTAATGTAAACACTCCAGTTTACACACACACACACACACACACACACACACACACACACACACCACACAAACACACACACCACACACACACACACACACACCAGACTCAGCTGCACACATGCACGGACACACACTCACTCGGCTCTTTGCAAAGCATTCAGCTATAACAGATGTACCTTGACTTGCTGAATGAGAAAACCCATTCACTGTGAAATTCCAGGGTTGTGGAAGATTTTCCCTGATAAAACTGCAGCAGCAATTCAAAACAGATTCAAGTGAAGATAACATTCACACTAAACTCAAGGGATTATATTGCCACTTTCAACTTGTTTCTGTTGTGCGACTGGTGAGTAAATGATGGTACATGCAAAGCCAGGCAAATCTGGTGAGGTAAAATAAAAAAGTATTTTTAGCGGCAGGATAATAACTGATTAAAAGCACCATTAATCCAGAACCTACAGCACTTATAATGCATTTTACAAGGTTATATATATATATATATATATATATGTATATGTAATACTAGCCTGGGCTCTCATGTATTGTAAAGTTAACACATTAAAATGCTATACTAGCACAAATCAGTGAATCTCTTCATAATAATTGCATGTATAAAATTTCTCCCCAAATCTATGTTAGATCACTGGATAAACAAGCAGCACTTCAACACATGTTTTGCTGTGAGAGAGCCTGAGATAGCTGGAATCGTTTTAGTTGGAGCTCAATATTAACACAATTGTTTGATGTTTCCCATAACACACCAGTAATTAACCAGTGAATTTATTTCACCGGAGCTTTTGCAATGTGAATATTTCATTGTGCTTGGAAGAGGAACATTTCCATGTGGACGTGGGTATTGGGGCTACTGACTGAAAGAGTCAACATTGACTCCATCCGTCATCACTTTCGGTACACTGGAGTTTCATCAGCATCAGTGTTCCTTCATATGATATGCCATACTCACTTTTTCCAGTTCACAGTCAGACACTCTAGCCTGTGCATGACAGGCTGGAGCATATCCCAGCATGCATTATGAATCTATCTCCGCATTACCGGGCAGACGTAGATGTCTGAATGTATTGCGACAGTGTAACCGAATGATGACATGCAAGCAGTTATATTCCATAGTCAAAACTGTGTCTCAATCACAACTCAGAGTGCGACATTGCTACAAATTTTTATCTATATCTATAACTTTTTTTTTATTTTTATAAATGTTCTAATTTTAGCTTATGATGTTAAACAGTAACCAAGTGTTTACTCTCAACTGGGTCTGAATGTAGCTTGTAAATGTGCAGCATATATAGCAATATAATTACATTAGATTTTGTCCAGCCAGTCATCATTCCAGTAAATATCGCAGCTGAGTCCAGGTGCAGTCGCTCTTCAGCAGTGAAAACTTATCATTCTACTGACATCCCATTGAGCTGTTCAAGTGTCTGGGGAAATAACGTAATACATTTTTTTAACCAACTTTATACCCTCATCAAAGGATTAATTTGAATTAGAAAGATTAAGACCAACAAAGAATATGAAAAACCTAACAGAACTAATCCCATGTTCTAAAAATATGCAGCAACCTGGCTTTACCTGGGCTCAGCTGTGCTGTGACAGCTGCTACAGCGACATTATAAACAAACAGATAAACAAAGCACAAAGCAGACATTAGTGTGACCCGCTGATCTCATTCTGGTTAATTATGTAAGAAGGGATTTCCACTTGCTGTCTAGTGTTCATGTATGTTTCAACAGAACTATCTGCTCTTACTGTCAGCAAGAATGCTCTGCCAGAAGCCTTGGACCCCTGAGTGAGATTTCCACATCTCTAAAGCTTTCTGAGAATATTCAGTTCTAGGTAAATCTAACCATAATGGAAAGTGCAATGTTATGCTGTTAAACTTGAATTATTTTTATGGGTTGAGTCCATTCTCAGCTGTTCCTCCTTAGCCAAAAGCATCTCAGTAAGTATTGATTCATATTCACTCCCCGGTCATAACATTTAACCTTAATATGACCTCTTCTAAAGGCATAGCTTTGACATGCGTCTCAGTCTTTTCCCTCCTGTTTGAGGTGGAACCTCCAGACCTTTGTGTCTGTCCTGCTTTCAATGCCTTAACCTTGTCTCTGGCCTTCCACTGACCCCTTTTAAAAAGCTGAACCCTCAACCCCCTGACTCTTATTTGGAGCTCCTTTCAACTTCATCAATATGAAAGGGCTCTTATATGCTCCTTGTCAAAACTTGGCCTACCCTCAGTCCTGTTTTGACCCCTCTTTAAGAACTTAAGCAACACGTGTGTGTGTGTGTGTGTGTGTGTGTGTGTGTGTGTGTGTGTGTGTGTGTGTGTGTGTGTGTGTGCACGCGCGCTCACGGCTGTGCTTTTGTGTCTGTGTGTAAAAGAATGAGTGTGAAAGAGAGAGAAGCAGGATGAGAAAATGCAAGGTCAAGGATAAAAGAAACAGAACATCTGTGTGTTTTTTCTTCAGCAGACAAAAAAGGAGAATTGACAGCTTTTATGTGTTATCTTATTTTCTTTCTCCTCTTTGTTGTCTCAACCTTATACGCTTCAATAAATATATAACCAAATGCAGTGTTAGACGATGGCATGGCTGAGAATTATGCTAAAAAGTATCTATAGGATTAAAAACCCCAAGTTAAAATTCGGTCAGTTGTCTATAGAGGCATCAAAGGCTGTCTGGGTTCTGGATTTTTGTTGGTAAGAGCCACAAAAGGGATCAAGGTGTGTTTTAAAGGCCCTTTAGTGCGTTACTGTGTGCATTTGAGTTAACTCATTTACTCCCAGACAGCCATGCAAAGCAGCATTCAAGACCAGTATATGGTCTGAAAGAGTCCCTACGTTTTTGCTCAGTGGAGCTGAACCATGCTGCTGCTGAATACATACACACACACTGTCTCTCTCTCTCTCTCTATCTCGCTCTCTCTCTCTCTCTCTCACACACACACTAACTTTACGCTGTGCCATCCCACCAACCAAACAGCGTCCCACTGCTGTTTGGGTGACTGGGTAGGGATCAGTCACAGTCTGATAGCTGTACCCCCAGACGGTGTGTGTTGATGACGGCGTTTGCTATGTCAAGGGAACAAATGGGGTGATGCGGTAGTTATTTCATTTTTTTTTTTTTTTTTAATTCAAAAGCAGGTTAGCCCCATTAAGAGCCCAAATCTGTTTTTCGATCCAGCCAAGACGTCTGGAACTCCAGACAATACAATGATGGAACAATGCAACGTAATGATTGGATGCGGTTGGGTTAGTTGGTATAGCAGAGGGGTTGGGGGGTGGCGGTGGACAGAACCATATACTGACATTGCACATCCAGTTATATCCAGTTTAGTCTGAACGTAGCCACCAGTATCGACACCAGAGCAGAACGCTAATGACTTCTTAATCGCTGAACATTAAAACAAAAAATTTTACAGGCGAATCATGGATTATATGTTTCCAAAATATTCAGCCGAGCCCTTATTTTGAAGAATGGAGGCATCAGAGTGGAATTCGACTTCAAGCTTTATTCTCACAGTGAGTCACTTGTCTTTGAAGCGCTCATTAAGTCTTGTTAGTAAAGGTACTTTAACTGTCGAAGGTGCAAAAGGAAAGTCTGCGATAATTAGATTCCTTTAGAAAAAAATTGAGCTTTGAAATGAAAAATGGCACGTTCAGGAAGCAGTCTGCTGCACGGAGACACAGATTTACTATAAAATCCATCTAAAACCGTCCTTAATTCAATTGGAAAGTAGCTGTTATTTACAATGCTTTTGGTTTGTTTTATTATATAGAATAAAAACTGTCATGTTGTAGAGCATATCACATTAGATTTGTGTGTGTCTGTGCGTGTGTGTAACTGTGTGTAAGGCTAGGACAAGGAAACAAGGCAAGGGATGAAGAGAGACCAGCTGTTTAAACAGTGATAAATGTTGGTCTGGGGCAATAAGACACCACTCAGCTTAAGAATTTATAATACTAAGTACAGCCTGGACCTGCTTCATTAAATGAGACACAGTCCAGAAAATACATCTGACTGTGAGTCCAAAGAACTGCATGATGGGTACCAGGACCGTCATCATTTAATTATTGCAACTCATTGTCTCCAGAGGCAACAAAGATAACTCAAACTGACATAAGGCAATAGCATCTATCATAGAAAAACAACAACAAAAAAAAAAGTATATAAAAGAATCCAGCGCTGCCTGCATTGTCTGTCACTGCTCTAAATGAGGCAGAACAAGCAACCGCAGCAGCTTTTATTACAGCATTAGAGGAGGTCTGCTGTGTAAGAGACACAGAGTCAGTAGCAATGTTTTTCTGAACACAGTAGTCTGTCCCAGTACGTTCTGTTCCCACTCCTGCTGTTAGGCCCTGCGTGGGACGCCAGTCTGCACACACACCCACACACACACACACACAACACACACACACACACACACAACACACACACACACACAACACACACACACACACACACACACACGCACACACACACATTCACACACACACAGTGGATAACAATGGATAAGTTGTTCTCTTCTGTGGTGTTAGAAACATATCAAAATCAAATAAGTCCTTAATCGTACACAACCAAACACACTTCCTTATTTGTTGTGGTTTTTCCTCATTGAACAGTTTTGCAGTGGCTGGAATGTGTCGAGAATGTGTAACAAAGGTCAAACCAGGACGCTGTGGTTCAACAGTCTTCTGTGCTCTGATACACACCTGACCATGTTCACACGCTGTTTGTGGCATGTAGCAGTGTTTCCACACAAAACTGTACAAGACTGTAGAGGTTATCTTAGCTCAACCTTTTTGAATTTATCGTACTTCATGTTCTTCTGATCCATTGACCATTTCTGTTTTGGCTTTTCTCTTCCCTGACCTGTTTTTATTTCATAAAACATAATTCAGCTTGGTTGTAGCTCTGAATACCTTTTGGAGCCCGGTGTTTTACATAATCATGTAGACCTAGGAGATTAAACAAATATTGTGGGCAGAGCTGCCTCTCTTGTTACACTGTTAACTACTCTGACCACAGCAGCTATGTCTTTTCAATAACTATGAGTATATCTTTATGTCAACAGCTGAGGCCCATTTGGAAAAGTCCACCAACGTGGATTGCTATTGGACACCTGCATTATTTTTCCTTGTATATCATATCTAATAACAACTAACTGCAAGTAATTTCTTTTAAATTTAAGATTCGGCAGCTGATTTTCTCTTCTCCATGAAACAATGATGGGATAATGGT
This sequence comes from Seriola lalandi dorsalis, assembly GCF_002814215.2. NCBI lineage: Eukaryota > Metazoa > Chordata > Actinopteri > Carangiformes > Carangidae > Seriola > Seriola lalandi. The sequence continues at coordinate 625,290 of NW_019524889.1, read as the reverse complement.
TTTTTTAATGACTGAGTCTAATTTTTATTTTTTTTGCTTCTCTCTCCCTCAGCAGGACAATATAGACCGGTCCTCCAATCACAGACAAGCTGACCTCATTGGTCCGAGCTTCCAGCAAACAGCCAATCGGAGTTCTCCTAACCATCAAGGTTGGTTTTCAACATCCAGTAGATATTGTGTGTAAGTGTGTGTGTTTGCTGATGCTTGTACATCAGAGCTGTTAAATATTCTTGAGTTGTACTGGTGTTGTGTGCTCTGACATCAAATTACATATGATTTTACATACTACTGGGATTCACTGTACATAGACTTGGTGTAACACAAGCTTAGGGTACTCATTTCACTACTTTTATTTTCATACAGAAGAGAATGCAAAAGAGCTGTAGAAATTACCTGGGAAACTGATACTACTACTGTGTGTGTGTGTGTGTGTGTGTGTGTGTCATGTCGGCTTGCTGCTCATTATCCTCCGCTGGGCGGGGGGCGGGG
>NW_019524889.1:621093-624781 GCF_002814215.2 Seriola lalandi dorsalis | reverse complement strand
GGTGGGGGGGTCGAGGGAGATAATATATATTTGGGTCTCTTCCGCTGTAAACATTTCAGCAGTTCAAAGAGTGATCTGCATGGACACAGGGTGCCATTATAATTACGCTGTCTATCTAATTGTGCCATGCAGTGTTCATCCATGACAATCGGAGCATGAGATTTAAGCACAATATTGGCTCAGCATGGGAGGTAAGGGCGGGGAGTCTGTGAGGACCCAACGAGTGAATTAGAACGCTTGGCCCTGGCATGGGAAATAAATGGAGCATAAATTACATTGTCATTTTTCAGGATCAGCCGGGATGGAGGGAACTCAGGAGGACCAGAGAGGCAGACGAAGGAAGATGACTTTAACTAAGAAACATTTTTGCTTACACTTATACATCTAAATGATTATATTTTGGCTGTATACCCAGGTTTTTTATACAATAGATTATACCAGACATGTATTGGGAGCCTGAGTGATGAGCGCTGGTACCGTAGACAATTTTTTTGTCAGACCTCCTTCTCTGCTCTCTCACTCTTTTTTAAATCTAATCAAGTAATTACAAATTATGGCCAGCAAGCTGCCACTTTTACGTAGTTTTACTGCTTGTCTCAAGCATGTCTCACAAGCTACAGTATATTACGTGTGCTTCTCAAAATCTATATCAGTTGAGCAGAGATTTTGAATTGAGCCCCAGTACCTCTCGTGTTATTAGCAACATGATAATCCTTGCTGACGTTATTAAACCTGTTTTCCCAGTAAACCCACTCTTTCATTCTTATAGGACTTTAATGCAGCCACCAGCTACTTGCTACTTGCTGTTCGCTATAAAGCCACTACAGTCATAAACCTATTAATGTTGCAGGGAACAGTACGGCTTTGTTGGAACACGACCTGCCATTATTTCATATGTTTGGAATGAGGTACGCTTGAGCGGCTTATCGGGGCATTTGCAGGCCAATATTTGATATCTAGAAGTAAAAGTTGTACCACGTGATATTTCCAACATGCAATCTACACATTTTGTACGTAATATTCTACTGTGCACAAAGTTTAATAAGGTTTATCCGAATGCTGTGATGACACGAGGCATGGCATGGCACATACTGTATATGAGTCCTCTCTTCCACTGAAGCGATGTCACAGGCTTGCACTATGCAAATGCTGTGTTCTCTTTGTTGTTTCTCCCAGCAACACATCACAGTGACTTCAGTCACGCAGTATAGCTGAGCTCATTGTTTATATGGCCATAGAACCTTTGTGAAATACACTTTCATTCCTTTACAGTTAAAGCCAAATTCAGTACAGTCATCCTCTAGAGTTTAGGTTTAGGTGACAGGCAGTTAGCACTCCTACCTGTTTCATACCTAGCCTGACTGGTTCCTGGCCACAGGAATTGCAAACAAATGTTCGGATTTTGGGACCTGAGATTCTGGCATCGTACTCATTTCTATTCATCTGACATGATTAAATTTGCTTTATTTGAATTCAAAAAGTTTGAGCAGGTAAAAAAAAAAAAAACTACTCTGAGATGTGGTTCAGATCTACAGGAAAAGCTTTGTAAAATACCAACTCATTTGCTTTAAATCTGTCAGTAAACTGTGAGCAAGGCAGCGTTCAAGAGTACAAATCATGCCTTAATAATAAGCAACAGAAAAAGAAAAGAGACAATGGTGGAAAAAGGGAGTGGGTGAGGTTCTCAGATGCGGTTTGCAGTGAATATTCGAGATGTAGTGCCAAAAACTGTGACGAATGCAAGATAAAATCATTTGACTGTGACTGTACGAAGGTTATTACATAATTTTATTGGCCAGTATGTCAGAGTGTCATGTACTGGTGTTAAGATACCTGAGGTGCCACTCTGACCAGTACAGCGGCAAGGACGCTTCCACAATATAGAAAACCCACCTGCGACATCACAGTATAATAGACCTAGAATATTTTATATATGTGTGTGTTTGTGTGTTTATATATCTGGAGGTGCTAAGGCCATGACATTTGTTATTTTTGGTAAGGCGGGGGGGGGGTCTCACATGGGCGTATAGCTGCTAGGCAACAAATCCCATCAATGGTACCAATGCAAGGCAGTAATCTGATGGCGTGGCTCTGGAGGGGTTGACCAGCCATGATCTCAGGCCTGGAAAGCTCCCACCTCCAGTTATTTCAGTTATGCCTTTGTAGAGAGAGAGAGTGACATGCCAGGGGCACACATGCGTGGGCATACACGTGCAGAAACACATGCACGTGTACAGACACACACTTTTATTCACAAACAGCAAGGGACTGCATTCCTGCACAGAATGGGTCTCTTTAACAGGGGGTTAAGGAAGGGTGGGGAAAGAGCAGATTACGAGGTGATGTGAAAGAAATTTGCTGATTTGCGTTTGTAACCTCAATTAACATACAGCTGGCAAGTTTCAGTTTGGTTGGATGTAACACAAAGAACACAAAAATAATGTGTAATGTCTTCAGCTTTAATTAAAAATCAACAAGACTCAGAGCCTGCAGATACGCTCGCAGCTCTGTGAAGCTGAGACATTGGCGATTTGGGCTGAGTGCTAACATCAGCAAGCTAACCTGCTAGCAATGATAATGTTAACAGGTTGATGGTTAGCGGGTAGTGTTTGCCACACTCACCATCTCCCTTTTGCATGTTAGCATTTTAACATTTACTAATTAGAATTAAACAAGGTCCAGCTGACCTGACCATGTGATTAGATGAGAGGTCAGGTGACTGCCAGAGTTAACGCAATGCATCCTCAGGATGACATGAACATCTGTACCAGACTTCATGACAGTCCATCCAGTGTTTGTTAAAACATTTCAATCACAACCATGAATTTCAACCTCACGGCAGCACTTAAATCATTACGAGTTGTTTGAAGGGCACCATGAAAATCTGAACCCAATTCAACAGCAATTCAGCCAGTATCTGTAAATTGTCCAAAGTAATAGTTTTACTTCTCATGAAGTAAAATACCCGGCACATCATCACCCTCACCCTGTGTGAACCCACTTTCTCTTCCACCAGTTTCCCTCTCCAGAGTTCCCCCTAAATGAGGGTCTGTGTTGCTGTACTTCTATTTCCTCCCATCTTTCCTTTCCCTTCTGTTCATCTCTGATTTCCCTCCCTCCTGTTTCCCTCTGACCCTCCCACACGCCCCCTCCCCATCAGGAGGCCTGGCCGTCAGTGGGTGTGTGTGCTGTCATCAGAGGTATTGTACTCCCCAGTGCAGAGCCACGCTTTACAGTTTAGACTTGCTCTGTCTATACTCCCACTGATCCCTTTGAATGGAAACCCCTCTGCTGGGCTTGTATTCAGAGACTGTTTATCCCCCTTGTGTGTCTTCTCTGTGTGTGTGTTCAATTGATGTTCTGTATATGTATACCCCTTACATTCCCCTTTTCCGCAGGAGGGTTGCCCCTCCTTTTTGTTTTTAACTAGCAGGAATGAATAAAAAATGCATAGAGTACATTCCAGGATTAAGGAGAGCCATATGGATCTGCCATCAATACAATGGTCTTGTTTTGGCCTTGTCTCACTTGCTAATGATCAGAAATATTCAAAACAGCTTTTATGCAGATTCTTACCAGACATGACTAGTTTTACAGTTGGTTAATACTGTATTTAGCGTGGCTCAGACAATAGAGGAAGCTTGGGCTATTTTTACCCCTAATTTAACCGGTTAGAGGCTCTTAGAAG